>NC_056749.1:694261965-694267237 GCF_019279795.1 Protopterus annectens
TATCTAAGAGCCACCTTGGTATCCAATGAGTGATATGGGGTTTATACTGAATTCCGATCATCTACAATGCCTGAGTTGGGGTATTGTACCAAATGACTTGGCCAGATCAAGGTAGGTATTATGCACTGTTTTGCTTTTGTGCATTGCTTTGGAGACCTTCTCAAAGAAGTCTGCTTTGTTGAGTATGTATGATTAACCAAAGGAAAAAACCTCCGTCGCTGTACCATAAAGGGCTGTCCTCCAATTATCGCTTAAATGTTCCACAAAGCATTCGTAAAGGAATATCAGGCTGCAATTAGTCCATCGTTTTAATGCCACAAAAATTCACAAAAACACACACTGACATGAATAAAATGCTGGTGATTGAGCGCGCTTTCGTATTTACATAAAAACCTTCATCAGAATCACAAATAACAATGAAAATCCACCATCTTTTATATCCATATTATAAGCCCTTATTGGTTGGCTAATTAATTCATAATTAATTGATTCCATACTATGAAAAATGTAACCCTTTGTTTGCTTGTTATATTCAGGTCCTATTTGATGCATTTACTAGTTATACATAAAAAATGCCTAGCCCAACTTTGAAAATAATCTTATTATATGGCAATGTATATTCTCTACATGTGAATATCCAAATATTCATATATTCAGATAACAAACTCAAACCATTTTACAAATACTATCCCCATATATTAATTGATTCATGGGATTTTTTGGAGAAATTTAACACTATTCCTTATGACGATAACTATGGGTTTATTACTATTGATGTTAAAGACCTTTTCTCAGTAATACCCCATAGTATTGGGCTTAAATGGTTTGAGGAAATGTTAATTGAGTTTAAATTCCTAAGCAATATAGATTTTAGATTGGTATTAGAATATATCGAGGTAGTTTTGAAAAACAACTTCATTTATTTCCAGGGGGACATATACCATCAGGTTGGAGGGGTGGCTATGGGTTCAGCCTGTGCCCCAATCTATGCAAACATTATAATGCTCTACTGGGAACGGGAATTTGTATTTAAATCCAAATTTTGGAGTTACATAAAACAATATTTCCGATTCTTGGACGATATTTTCATTGTTTGGAACGGTGATATAGCTTTGATTGAGGAATTTATAAAGTACATACATGAGACTACAAACTTTTTAGAGTTTACATATCAATACAATATAGAAAATGCTGACTACTTAGATGTAACTATAACCAAGAATAGAGAAGATAAGTTATATCAATCAAGGGTATATAGGAAAAGTTGTTTTTCAAACACTTATGTTCATTTCCAAAGTGACCACCCCCTATATTTAAAAAGGAATATTATTAAGGGGCAAATGGTGAGAGCCTCTAGGATGACCAGTGATAACAAAGAGTGTAGGTGTGAAATGGACAAAATACAAGGTTTTTTTATGGAAAGAGGTTATCCTGTAGAATTAATTAAAAATGTAAAAAGGGAAGTAATGAGAAAACGGAACACACAATATTTTCCCCTATTAAAAGGTGATCGAACTGTGACAAACAATAGGAAAGGTATAAATACAGATATTAGTAATGAAGAAATTCCCAGACTGATCTTTACCTATCACAAGGGATGTGAATGGATACAAAAAGGAATACACGAAATTTGGAATATTTTTTCCAAGATGTCCAACAGTTTATCCATTTTTCAACAACCATTGAAATTCACATACAGGAAGAATCTTAATTTTAAAAAATTATTTGAGAAGAAAAACTTGGTAGACAAAGGGGTGACAAAAAAGATTGGAACACATAAATGTGGTAGATGTGGGCAATGTTCATTCATTTCTGGTAAAGACATATTTTTGAAAGGATGTGAAGGTAAGCTTAGGGTTAAAGGGTATTTAACATGTAATACCAAGGGGGTGGTATACCTTGCCTACTGTGTAACCTGTGGATTATACTATGTGGGCAAGACGGAACGCCAACTTAGAAAGCGTATTTATGAGCATATGAGAGATATTACCAGGAAGAATGAAAACAATGCCCTATTTAGACACACAAATATTTGTGAGAAAGCCAATTTTAAATTTTGGGTACTGGAAGAAGTGAAAAAGAATGATAGAGGTGGAGACTGGGAATCCCTATTAGAGTATAGAGAATTAATTTGGCAGCTTAAACTGGATGCCTGTGGACCTAAAGGGATGAATGACCATCTTTCTATAAAACCAGCTCTAAAACTTTTGGCAAACAACCCAAAATAAAATAAAAATGGAAAATAAGAACAAAATATAAATAATAACAAAAACAAAATACAATAGCAACTAGTAATATAAATAAATATAAACTTATACTAATATATAAAAATAAACCCCGGTGCCCGAGATCATATATATTATATATTTTATAGTGTAACATTCTAAATTTTAATATATAGTTAATTATTATATACATATTGATTACTTATTTATTTATTTATGTAATTAACAACTGTTTTTAAACAAGAAACAATACAACATATATATAGGTTGAACCTATAATATTCAAGTGGATTTTAATTTGTTGATAAATGGAATTATTTTATGTATGTCTATTTGTATTTTTGGATTTTTTTGGATGTACTTATAACTATTGTTATAATTCTATATGTAATACAAGATAGACTGACAGTTGGTTTGCACTTTGCACTTTATATTTATATTCATATTATATTTGTATTTATAATTGTATTTATTTTATTTCTATATTTATAACAATATTTTACAACTGGACTCATATTAATTAATGAATATTTGGATATTCACATGTAGAGAATATACATTGCCATATAATAAGATTATTTTCAACGTTGGGCTAGGCATTTTTTATGTATAACTAGTAAATGCATCAAATAGGACCTGAATATAACAAGCAAACAAAGGGTTACATTTTTCATAGTATGGAATCAATTAATTATGAATTAATTAGCCAACCAATAAGGGCTTATAATATGGATATAAAAGATGGTGGATTTTCATTGTTATTTGTGATTCTGATGAAGGTTTTTATGTAAATACGAAAGCGCGCTCAATCACCAGCATTTTATTCATGTCAGTGTGTGTTTTTGTGAATTTTTTGTGGCATTAAAACGATGGACTAATTGCAGCCTGATATTCCTTTACGAATGCTTTGTGGAACATTTAAGCGATAATTGGAGGACAGCCCTTTATGGTACAGCGACGGAGGTTTTTTCCTTTGGTTATAGTTGTGTGACGTGGTGGAGTGTTCAGTGGTTCTATGTATGATTAACCTTTGAAGAAACCATACTGGGTTGGAACCAGTGTCTGAAGATTTCCTAAGTTATTGTTAAACTTTTCATGATAATTCTTTCCAATGCTTTCCATGTGAAACTAGATAGACTTTTATGGGTCTGTAGTTGGTCCACCTTTTTGCAAAGAGATGACCATTGCAGTTCTCCATTAATGTGGTAGAAAGTCTGTCTGGAGGAGATGGTTGCATATTGCCTCTAGTGGTTCTGACAGGTCATAATTTATGCTCTTTAGGAGGCATCCTGGGATATTACTTAGGACATCAATGAGGTATTCTTTGTCTTGGACCGTGCATCTAGGACCTGCTTTCTAGCGACAGTTTAGGGTTATGTTCCATGGTATCTCCGGAGGGGTGTCTGGTGGGAAGAGATAAAAAGTTAGGAAACTTTTTTTCATTTTCTATATAAATAAGGTAAAGATAAATTAAATTTTATTTGGAAGACAGAATAATCTTGATAAAAAGTGGAACTCATCTCTTTAAAGATGTGCTTACCATTTGCAATATAACGTCTCTGAGAAGCATTAACATTATTCATTGTGTTTTAGAACCTTCAGCCAAACAAGGAATGCCTACTATTTTGATTGTTTTCCTCACTGGTCTGCTTTTAAAAAGTTTATCATGTAATATTTCTTATTTTCAAGCTGAATATTTTACATTACAGCTATGTAATAGTATCTTGGTAGACTAGTTTGACATACTGGATTAGTGTTATGAGTTGCTAATGTGCTATCACCTGTGTGCCCCAGTTTGATTTGCTCAGTCTCAATTTGCCTATTGAGTCACTCCAAGCAAGTCAGTTAACCAGACAGTGGTGCAAGGCCATGTCTGAAAACATCCACTTTTGCTTAGTGGATTTTTTTACTTTGTGAATTTACTTTGTTAAAGAAAATGAAAGGAAAACCCCGAATGATGAACTCCTGCTTGGCTGATCCAGGATTCATGGAGTTGCTGCGATGTGTGCACCTTCATGCACGTGTTGAGGTACCTTGTTGGGATTCAGCAAATGCCCTGGCATGGTGCTGCATGGTGCACTAGCATGAAGATGTGCAGCACCACACCACATGGTGCTGGTCCTGAGGCTGTCCTTAATGCCAGTAGGGTAGTCAATGAGAGGCATATTCTAATTATCCATGCGTGCTCTCTTCCCTGGAACCATCTCCAAAAGGCCATGTTCCAATAACTATTGACTGTATGGGAAGTGGGGTGGGGGGGCACTAGATACCAGGGATAACATCAGTATGTTCATGGTGTGGAAGGCAATGTTAGCCACCAGGAATGCAAATAAAGTGCCTTCATGGCTTGGACATCAGTACAGGAATCCTGGCAAAAACACTAGACACCAGGAATTCTATAAACGTGCCATAATGGCACTTAAACCAGTATAGTGATGGAGGGGACCATAGGAGGGTAGACAAGTTGGGGAACAAGCCTGTGGACTGAGACGTGTGTGAATGTGTACTTGTGTGTGGGATAGTGACTGTGTGCCTGGGGGGGGGTGCCAATGCCTGCACAAGCAGCAATTTACTGCTGTGACATACAGATCGGTAGTTATCTGGCGCAGTAGGAACTGAGATTCAGAGACGTACAGTTTAGCTGATAATGAGGTCTTACCTCACTGTGTATAATATGACTCTGAATTGCAAATGAGTTGTCATGAAAACAGAGCCTTTCCAGTGCGAGCCATACAGATCATGCTAGCTCCTATCTTCAATTCCCAGAAGATTGTTTTGTATTGAGAAGGCAGGTGAAATTCAGATTTTAGGAGGAGTACCCAGAAGCTGCTCAGAGGCAGCATGTCAGTGTAGTATATTTGCTCGCTCATGAAGAGAGGTGTTCCTTCATAAGGAATGATGATTTTGATGCATACTTCTGTAATGAGAAATTTGATAGTTTTCAGCAAATACTCACTGTATTCAATTCATTGCTTCACTGAGCAGAGAATAATAATCTGGATTTTTCCTGAATAGACTGGAGCACATCTAAAATTCTACTGGCTACT
>NC_056749.1:694267737-694275871 GCF_019279795.1 Protopterus annectens
TCCGGGGGGGCCCGGCTTTTGTGTGGATGATTGTTTTTTACTTTGGAAAGGTACATTAGATACTTTGAAAATGTTTTTGAACTATTTAAATGAAGCTTCTCCTTTCCTAAAGTTTAAAATGACATGGTCTAATACTGATATTGTTTTCCTGGATGCTGAAGTAATATTTAAAGAGGGACTTATACATACAAAGTTGCATAGGAATGATGTATGTGCAGGGAGATATACCCACTTTAATAGTATGCATGCACCACATATTTTCAGGGGTATTGTGAGATCTCAGTTATGTAGGTTATGTAGACTTAATACTGATGATCATTGCTTTGAATTGCAACTAGAGGAAATGTTGGCAGATTTCTCCTTCAGTGGCTATGACAGTTTACTCCTTTCTGCTGAGAGAGAGAAAGTTATGGAGGACAGGAAGACCAAATTTAGACCCGTATTTCTGTCTGATCCACTGGACCCAGTTGATACGTTTTCTAACAGCACAGGTACATGTATGGATCCATTTAGATATGTGACCGCATATAGTCTCAGGACACCGTTTATAAAGCAAATTATAGCTAAGAATTGGTTGATATTGATGACTTCCAATGAATTAAAGGTCTTATTGGGCAGTAGGCCTTATTTTGCTTATAGGAACATGAGAACCTTAAAAAAATTCCTTATGTTACAAGGATTTTTCCGTTAATATTACCAGACCATTATTCTCTAATTCTGGTACATGTAAGTGTTATAACTGTTCTTGTTGTGAGGATATTGGTGCGGGGAGCGATGTGTTTATACATCCTGTGACTGGGAAGATCTTTAGGTTTCACACTTCAGCAACTTGTAGTAAAACACAAATAGTATATTTGGCTACTTGTATGTTATGTAAATCATTTTACGTAGGGAAGTAACGTAAGTTAAAAGAGAGAATTACAGAACATAAGTCTGAAATTAGAAGGTGTGTTGATATAAATGCTCTATATAAACACATGTTAGACTGTGGACAAGACCATGTTTTTAAGTTTAAAGTAATAGATTCTGTATATCCCTCTCCGAGAGGTGGGGATTTAAATAATTTTTTTGAAATCAAGGAGTATGAGTGGATTTTAAGGTTTGCCGGTGACCGTCCTCCTGGCTTAAACAGTATGTTAAGCCTTAAACCAATTTTGGTTAGGCTTAGTAGACTTTTGTTATAATATTTATAACTATGTATAATTTTTATTATTTTTATTTCTCATGCTTCTTTTTATTTCATGCTTCTTGTTATATGTTGTTATATGTTTAACAATTTTATTTCAGTATGGTCATGTGATTTTTTGGCTGCTGATCATATGACTAGTTTGGACCTATATATAAGCTTGAAGAAGTTTGTAATTTTAGTATTGATGAAGGATTGTATCCAAAAGCTCTGCTGTGTTTGGTATTAAAGTGGTTTTCCTTTTGTGGATTTTAAGAGAGTTTACCCAGACACCTTGGTCCTTGATCTAGTAAATTAAGTCATAAAAAAAAGGAGAGAAGGCTTTTATAAACCACTTCTTAGAC
Source organism: Protopterus annectens (assembly GCF_019279795.1). Taxonomy (NCBI): domain Eukaryota; kingdom Metazoa; phylum Chordata; order Ceratodontiformes; family Protopteridae; genus Protopterus; species Protopterus annectens. The sequence goes on from NC_056749.1 coordinate 694,269,268, forward strand.
CTACTATTAGGTCAGTCACCTCAGAAGAGGATGTGAATTTGGAAGTAACCACTAATACAAATCATGATGGTACCTAAACAGTAGATATAACCACTAGAAAGGTTTCAAGTAGTTTTGTCACCTCATTTTGTTTGGAAGTCAAAGCAATTGAGGTTATATTTAAAAGATACTGGAGCATCTTCATGATGGAACCAGATGGGTTGGCAAAGTTGGGAAATTCACCATCTTTTATTTATAGGAAGAACAGGAGTTTGAAACAGATCTTTGAGATGGAACCCCAGACCTGTAGTAGATCTGGTGGTACATTTAAATGTGAAAACTATTACAGATATATAGCAACAGGTAAATAATTCACAGCAGGTTCCTTCAAGGTAAAAACTAAGGGTAGATTTAACTGTAACTCTAAATCCATTGTCTCTACCCACAGCTGGTTGTTATGCTTGTCCAGCATATTATGTTGGTAAGGCGGACGAAATCTAAAGAGAGAGAGTTGTAGGCGCACACCATAATGAAAAAGTCACCTTCTAATGCATTGGCAAGAAATTGTGCTGAACACCCAACACATCACTTTCAATTTAGAGTGATTTGTCAGGTTACTGTTAATCTAAAAGGGGTCCTTATCACCTAATTTTGGAAAGACAGGAATTTATTTGGCAACTGCGCCTCAACTCTTACAACCCCCCAGGTTTGAATGAAGTCACTTCCATTGCCTGCATTCTGAAATTAAAGCCTAATGCGCTAGAAAAGTATTCTGCCTAAGTCTTTTAAACAGCTCTATTTGTAGTTGAGTAAAAGAATGCAGGTTTTTCACTTCATGTTTTAAATCTTTTTAAAAATATGTCATCTTGCATCTAAGCTTGCTTCACCCTTGGTGATTTGTGAAAGCATTACAGTTGAGTCGATCAACACTGGTTAAAGTTGAAATTGCAGTCTTTTATCTTATTTTATTTTGAGTGTAGCGTTCTTTTAGTCCACTTGGAACGCTCTTGTATCTCATAACAATGTGTATATCAACATTTACATTTTTAGATATATATATATATATATATATATATATATATATATATTTTCCATAGTTTTTTCATAATTTCTTATCACATATCTTAAGAGTTACACTCTTTTCACCTAAATGCAGTGATTTAATGTGTCTTTATTTGTGCACAAAAGCAGCTATATATTTTTGTTCTTTACAGGTTTTCACAGTTGCTGTTTTCGTGTTTGACTTGCTGCTGATGTCATGAGTCCAAGCTTAATTACTTAACTACTTTTGCAATACCATTGGCTAAAGTTTTTTGAATCCACCATGTGGTCTGTATTAAAGTGAGCACTTGTGCTACTGTTGTAGGTCTGAAGAAGTCTTCTAAATTAAGACGAAAAGCGCTTAACCGTTTTATTTTTGTATCATCCTGTTTAGTTGCAAAGTAATAAATCTGTTTTTACTTTTTTTCTGCTTTGGAGACTGTGTGTCCTTGAGCCTTCCTTTGTTTCCCAAGTTGATACTTGTGAATGGCATGCATTATCGGGGTAAATGTTTAGCTACCTTCTACTTACACTATTAAGGTGGTGGCTAAGGAGATCAAGATTGCAGCTCCTCATTTTGCTAACCTGGTCAGGGCACTGTTTTCCCTATGTGTGGAGTGCCAGTTGCATGGCTGCCAGCTTGGGCTTAACTATTTCTGGCTTCATTCTTATACTGAGGCACTTTATAGCCCTCTTGCCTGAGCCTTTGGCTGTAATACTTATGGAGGCGGTACAGAAATATTTTGCCTCCTCCTTGTACCACATCTTCACTCTTAAAGGAGCACCGCCCTCTCTTTCTCCAGCCATGATGTCTCACCTTGAAAGATATCGAGTAAAATTGACGTACATACAGGTAATGTATTATTATGCTCATAATGGTACTTTTAAAGGAGCACCGCCCTCTCTTTCTCCAGCCATGATGTCTCACCTTGAAAGATATCGGGGGGGGGGGTAAAGAATTGACATTACATACAGGTAATGTATTATTATGCTCATAATGGTACTTTTAAAGAGTGAAGCATGGCAGTCCTCAACTCTGTGTATGCTGGTAAGAAATCAGTCACTACAGTGACTCTATATACAGATACTTAAATAGTGAATTGCAGTTCACTCCATGGCATGGCCTGAACTGCACAAGCAGGCTAGCCGGCAGTGACCCAGGCATGTGCTTGGCATTGGGGAGATTCCTACAAGATGGTTAGCAAGTTAACTCATTGTGCAAATTGAGCAATTTAGAAACAACAATGAGCTAAGTATTAATCAGGATAATCATCATGGCCAGTCAGGAGAATCAAGATAATATAAGAATGAGAACAGCCACAGAGCCTAATTCCACTAAGGAAGAAACACGTGGGGCTTAGAGTTTGATTCCTGCATAAGGTGAATTGGAAAAGAAAGTTTTTCTTCAGCAAAAATACATCTGCCTTTATAAACAAATGATTCTACTGCAGCTGATTTTAACTGCTATTCAACCTTTTGGCAGTAAGGGATACATGTTTGTGAATACTTTTACATGTGTTGGCCAAGGTACATTGAGAGGGGGGATTGCAAGGGTACAGAAATTACTATGCTGCAGGACAGGTCTGCTTGATAGCAGACACACCCCTGAGCTCATAGAAAGAGCACTGTGAATACAATTCTGCAATTGTTTTGTGGGAGATGTACTCAGTAAACATAGGTACCTAACATTACTGAAGGAATGTGGGTGTAACTATATAACTGTCAGGCACAAAACCAGCATACTGTATGGCCAAGGAAGATACTAGTGGTGGTAGGATTTGTAAGAGCCATGCAGGAACAAGGCTGTTAATTCCACTGTTTAACATACTACTAGTGCATGGCAACACCTAAAAAAAACAAGCCGAGCAGAGTCAGCCTAATTCATCCGCTGGGACATCACAGCAAATAATTATCAGATGCATAGAATGTCATGCTATTTCAGGCCCTCTGTCTCGATGGCTAAACGCTCTTTGAACTGCATGCAGCCATTCAACCCTGCCATGACCATGCTTGGGAAGAAATCTTAACCAATGTTAAAGCGCTTGGTGGGAAGGACCTTGGTAATGAAATGGTGCATTGCAAGGCCACTGTACAAAAGAGCACAATGCCTGGCATGGGAATGCAGGGCAACAGGTGGAGGCTGTTGAGTGGACCACTTCTCATGGAGATAGGAGTTCCTGGCTTCTCTCAGTGAATGGCACCTCTACAGATTCTCACAGTGCAATGCTGGGTGTTGGGATGGAGCTGGAGTAGCCCCAGAGACAATCTACTGCAGATACCCTGGGTTACGTTGGACAGTATTAAGGTATACTGGTACATCAGGGAATTAACAGCCACATCCATCTGCTCAAGTTATGTATCTGAAGTATTACTTTTTTTATCAAGTTGATATTTGTAAACCTCTTGCTATTCTTCTATTATGTTGCTATTTCTAAAACTTTCAGTTGCATGCATAGTTCTGGAACTGGATGATGCTGGATATTTTTTAGTTTGTGTATTCATGGGTGATACCTTATCTGGCAACCATCACTGTAGAACTGCCTTGCCTGAACTTGGAGGATCTACAGCCTCTAATAATGATGTCACAGTCGGGGAGTGCAGAGTGTGTTTTGGGCAAGGAGAATGTGACCACTGCATTTACAATACAGGCCATGGAAAAGGCCTCTATGCCTGTGGATATGCAGTCTTCCCAGATATGACACACAGGATAAGTTGATCATGATGCTATCAATCAGTGCAGCATACTGAACCCCAGTAGGTGGATGTCTGAATCTACCCCTGACTCTTATGGGAAGAGAGGTCCACACAGAGGGAATGGTAATGGCGTTAGCTGGAGACATGAATGGTGTCAGTGGATGTAACACAAATTATGTGTAGGGCCATTGTGGATGCATAGGCCAGTACCAGCACAGCTATGGTAGAGATGGTGAGGTTAATCCATGATCTAAGTGATGACCTATGGGAGTGCATATCCCATATGTGTGATTCCTTGGATATGCTGAATCACACATTTGAAAATGCAATGTCTTCTTTGGCTTGCCTGCCATGGGTGAAGGGCCATTCACTTAGCTGGTCATCTGCTACATCCACAGATGTTAGACAATGTAGTCACGGATGACAGATCCCACTTCCACAGTGCTAGCGCATTCACAGTAACATCTGCTGTGGAGATCGCTAACTTCAGGAGAGGCTGCCTCCTTTGTCATGACCATCATCATGATGACAGATGTCATAGCAAAAACTGCCCAAGGTCACGCAGCACACCCATATCTAGTCAGGGTTGTTGTACATCCATTGCAACTCCTCGTAGAACAAGCTCTCATGGGGGGGAACCATGGAATGCTGAACCCTCTATCATGCATGTCCTGAACCTGTTGAATAGACCAGGTTGCAGTGCTGCAAATACTGATGAGGCTTTGTCCTTGTAGACCCACACTCGCACCACCATAGCTCCTAGTTCATATATCCTGCACTGACACTACCCCTTCTCTGCATTAAAGCCCTCCCCTTGCCTGTAATGACATTTCATGGAAAATAACTGTAATTTTATACTCTACAGCACTCGCACTTAATGGTGAAAAATATGCAGTCTTGTGCTCCCTTCTCCATGTTATGAAACAACTGTGCTTTGTACATTGCTTTCTGGGTTGCATGTGTCTGATGAATAGTGTGGCCACAGCCTGATGTTGATTTTGAATGCATCATTTTTGTTGTAACGTATCTGCTGAAGTCTTGTATACTAAGATATAAAGCTATGTCCAGTTTGCTGCCGCTTTGCTAGTGCCACTACTTACTTTGCCTGCCTCTGACTAGCTTGATCATCCCCTACTGCTGGATCCTCCTCTGACTCCGCCTCCACTGCCTGTTGGGAACTACTGCCTCTTTAAGTGTTGTTCCTGGTGTAACTGCTTCCCAAGTATAATATTATGTAACATTGTATACACAGACAGTAGTTTGGCACATGGTTGGCTCATACTGCAGAGTGCATGAATTTAGACAGACAAAGCATTTCTTCAGCAGCCTGAACTCGTGCTCAGTAAGGTTTCTTATTGGAGATTGTACATGGTTATACCCATGACCTGTTTGATTTTGTGGATTTTTAATGGGTATCGTGAGCCAGGGTTCCAGGGCATATCTGGCACGACTACCAAGATGTCCCTGTGGGAAGTCACCTCTCAAACCAGTGGTACTGGTCCCAGGTTTCATACGTATGAGTTGATAACTACCTGGGTAGCTGGCACATGCACTGTAGATGATATCCTGTGCATTACAGACCACCTGGCAGGTGGAGGTAACATCCTTTTCAGTTCAAGCATCTCCATCCCAGTTTACCAGGTTGGGGCTGTATTTCAAAGTAGGTATGCCCTATGGTAAAAGAAATGCAATATTTGAGATAATTATAGCACCACAACTGCAGGATGAAGGAACTCATTATTGATATAATCCTGAAGCATTAATAAATTAACATCAGTTTACAGTGCGATTTAAACCATCTAGAACTACACTTGTGTATTTGCTTTTAGAAAATAAGGAAATGTATTTACTTAGTTTGAACATACATTGTGCATTAAACTCCAAGCCTCAGTTGTAGGAGTGGCTATATCTTAATAAAAAGAATAATTGTTAGCCAACTAAAGTACTGCTGAAGTGTACCCTACCGCCATATCTTTTGCCTCTGCAATGGATCCTTTTTCATAAAACAATTACCTTACCTGAAAAAGAGACGTTTGCCCAAAGAAGTTAAACTGGATCCTTGCAACTTTTTCTATGTACTCATCCAAAGGAATCTGTAAACTATGTGGTAGAGAAATATATGCCACTATTTCATCAGTGAGTGGACCGTTAATGAATATCTGCAATGAGAAAAAGACCGAGATTGTCATCATAGCATCAGACGCCTCATCTTTACAAACCTTTTTCTTCAAACATTTCTTAATTCTGTATTATTTAATCACAAAAAATATTGCAGTACCATATTTATGGCGATAAATGATTTTACCAAAATATGATCCATTTACATCCAGTAGACCCCCAATAACAATATTGGAAATTCACCTTACATTTAATAAAGAATACATTGACAGGAGGACAGAGATCTGAAACTGGAAGAGGAGGCATCTATTATTTGTTTTGTATGTATGTGTAGTGAATGTCTGATTCTTCATTAAGTTCACTAGGGAATGAACAAAAGGTCACACCCTTATAAACAGAAAATTGAAGGACAGAAAAAAGGTCATAAGTTTAACAGTTATGATAAGAGAAAAGGGCAAAACAATGCTTAAACTTATAGCAAGAATGACTAAATGCATAAAATGCCCTTTCATGGTAAACAGATCTGGGAAAGTATACAAGAATCAGTCATAGAATCCCACTACTAGAACATCCAATGCAGGTAGTGGTGACAGATGGTACTTATCTTTCAGCTAATTCAATAATTCATAGCATGACTTAAACTCTTTGTATGTTTCTAGAAAGACCCCAGATTGTGATAGAACTGGATAGCTATTCATAGCACTTCCCCATGAAGAAGAATTAATACTCATTCTAAAACCAGCTGCTCAGTGCAACTGAAATACCTGAAAAC
>NC_056749.1:694276371-694323871 GCF_019279795.1 Protopterus annectens
CCAATGACACTATGCGTTATCAGTGGTATTCCATGCAGAGGTCTAGAGTTCCTATTTCACATGCACTGTGACCAGTTCAGCTGTGTGTAGCTTCGTAGCTGAACAAGGCTGTTATATATTTACAGTGTGGCAGTGGTCATGGGCATTGTGCTACCCAGATGCCTCATGGGAATGCTTGGGCATGTCGGTAAGGAAGTCTGTGCACCCCTGTGTAGTTTGTCATTACAGCTGTCATGTCTAAATTCATTCCCATGTGTACTCTCCTCTCATACATGAACATTATACTGCTATGCTGGTCATTGAAGCACAGTGCACACCATCAGTGGAGTGCGGAAATGTAGGTCAGTTTTCACTTTCACTCTTGGATTGACCTCGTGACTTAACATGGCCTCTACAGGATCTGTGTTTGACAGGGTTCCTGCATGGGACAGCAGGCAGACCAAAGTATTTCTTCATACAGTAAAGGGAGGACCTGTTGGATGATTCCTGCAAGTTTCCCCTGTTGAGACTTGATGCCTTGTCGTGAATCATCCGACCAAAAACTGTCACTCTGGTAAACAGTTTTGCCGCAAGTGCAGTGACAATAGAGAGTGCTATATTGATCTTTGCCAATGGGTAGAAGTTGGGGAGAGACACCCAGACTATTACAGTGAGATTTAATTTCTGCCCTGTCATGTTACAGTACAAGGATAGGCCATTTCTCATATCCATGTTTATGTTGCACTCATTTTTGTTTTGCAGCTTAGGAATAGATATCAGAGAAACAATTCGCCTGTCCAAGAAAACGGGCCAAACTTCCAGGCATCAGAAGAGTGTACTGCAGGCAGACCAGTATATCTCTGCTTTACCTGTTACCACAGCACTGCCTCATTTTGCGTTTCACTTTAAAAGCTAACCTTTGCATACTTCATGTCTTGTAGAATTTCTTTATGCTTGTAAATGCATTTGCAACTGTGCTACTGTCTTTACTTGTGTAAGTTATTCCCAACATTGCCATCTGCATGCCAACTGAGGTGAGTTTGGGTGCACTACTACAGTTAAGGTACTTTTCTCTCTTGCAGTGCTGCAGCACTTTATTATTCATTACCTCATAGATCTGAGATTACCAATGCACAAGTGCTCATTGCTTCTTTCAGACTGGTATTTTCTAATGCATTTTTAGTCATGCTACTGAGCGTCTTGCGTGCCAGTTATTCCTGGAATAGTATGGGTGTAACAACTGTACCAAAGCTGTGTACTATATATACATATATATATATATATATATATATATATATATATATATATATATATATAATATATGCAATGATGTTTATTTTCCAGTTGAAATAGTAGGGCATGTTCTATTTGATACTGTGCTAGCCTGGACCACACATCCTGGCATTTACCACATTGCATATGCCATCTCCACATATACTTGTTTTTCACAGTTTTCACAAGGCTGTACATTTAATTTGTACAGTGTGATTTTTTTTTCCTTGCTTTGTTACCAATTACACAAACACACTGGTTGCCATCCATAACCAGTGCCAGTGTCACATGCTTCATAGGAGTTCCTCAAATGTTTATATCACCATTGCTTTGCTGACTGCATTTTTTTCTTTCTAGGACCTGTTATAAAAGTGTACCACATCAAACATATGTTTTTGTCCTGTTTTCTGTCATTGTGTTTGTGTTACTTTTTCTTTTAGTGTCGCTGTTTATAATAATTTTTTTCTGTAGTATTAGCCATGGAAAAGGGTGCTTTATAGGATCCACAGTGCCTTGCACTGGCCTTAATACCAACCACTGAGACTGTTCTGTAGGGTGAGGAAAATCATCCTGGGGGAGGCAACCTGTACACCTTGGTGGTGGTCTTTGTTGTTTCTTCAGTGGTGACTGTAAGCTCCTCATAAAGCAGTGGCACAAAGGAGTCCTCTTGGGTCATCTGATGGGAGATGCAGTGACTGGTCAGAACTGAAAATCAGTGGCTTGAGACATGGATTGTCACATTGGAATACATCCTTATGTGGCTCTCAGAACTTCATATCTACCAGGCTCTGACCACCAGATCACCGGTGGCAAATCCTGCCCATGATATCAACCATAGAAAGTTGACTGACTTCAGGGTGGGCTCCCTGATGGGACAGCTTGGCAGGCGGTATTCACCCCAAACTGATGGGACAGCTTGGCATGCAGTATTCACCCCAGTCTATCTCCCATCATAGTGTTCCCCTTCCTGGTTTGTCATGTAACTACTCCTGTTTGTTGACTATTCCTCACCATCACCAGTTGCCAACTTTCTATCTCTGTTTTGGCTCCTTCTCTTGCAGCACCTCCCTTGCCAGTCTTTGTGTTATACATTTGTTTGTTTATCCAAACTATCTGTATACCCTCCTCCTTACCCACATTGTCCACCTGCTTCCCTCTGCCATTCTCTTAAAAAGGGCACCTGTCCCACGAAAAGCAATCTTTCCCACCCCATGACATTTTTTCTATCCCTTTGTACTTTTCTGTATTCATCTGCTTGCTCCCCCCTTCTGACCGTATTACCCCACTCTCATCTGAATTCTTAAACAAAGTTTGCACTTTGCTGTGTGGGCCGTTTATAGGGTCTCAGCTGTGCACTTGTTGCATATATGTGGCGATTTGATATGCATGTGAATGCTTATCATGGTGAACATATCTGCATGCCAGTAGCCACAGGCCACAAATTGTCTGCCATTTTTGTAACGGTTAGGAACACACACACACACACTATTCCAGGAATACAAAAAATGCAAAAGAAAATGCTTTTTCTGTGTATACATAGACTAGGATTCAGGAAGGCTTAGTGCAGTGAGGGAACCGTAGCTCAGTTTTTTCCATCACACTGTCTTTTCGAATCACAGACCACACTATACCTTAAGTTTTTCCTTTGTGGGGTGGCCTTAGCATGGGGTAGTCTGTTAGGCAAAACAGCATGCTAATGTACCAATCTAGGGGAGGAGCTAATGATTAAGCATGCACCCTCCCCTGGAAATGTTCATGGCTCATGATTTGTTCATTTGGGTGATCAGCCAACTTAAATTTTACTTTAGGAGGAAAAAGTGACTGCTGTAAAAACGTGTGGGTCACCTATACACACCAACTGGAGTACTTAAGGAAAAGATGAGTTTTAGGGGCATGAATGAAGGTGTATGAACATGTGTTTCTGCCTGTGTGGTCGTATTAAGGGGGTTGGTTGTGGAATCAAGAGCCTGCATAAGTGTGTGTCTAAGAGTCTGTGAGTGGAGTGGGTGCCTTTGCTAATGCAATGCTAACTAGGAGAGCACGAGCATGGTCAGGTATGACTGTGCTAGTATGAGATTCAGAGACATGCAAATAATGACTTTCTCATTTTGGCCATACCTGTGTCTGAACTGCATTTTTTCTTATCTTGTGCTAATTGACCAACCTAAGCTGTGCAGTTAGCACTAGCATTGAGCATTTTTCTGAATCGTAGCATTAGTGTTTTAAGTAATCAGCTTGCTCAGTTGCTCCCTGTGGTCAGTGTGACAGTGGTCAATTATAATCCATATAGTTTCTAGCAGTATGGCCACTGGTGGTTAAAGTGGTGCTGGGTGTACTGCATAAATAATTGGAGTTTGCAAACTTGGCACAAAAGAGCTTCACATATAATATGCATCTCCTATTCCTCAAAGTTATTATATGATCCATGTTGTTTTGGCCAAAGTGTGTCTCTGAGATTAATAAAGATGAATGTTTTGCCTCCTACTTTTCAGACACAGACTGACTATTTTGTGAGGTGCATTTCCTGACTTGTCTCTTGCAGTCAGTGTGTTCTTTCATTTTAGTTACTACTTTAGTATCTTCTATTCTTATGGTAGTGAAAACACTTGCAACACAACAATATATTTACCACAAACCATTTATAAAATGGCTGCCAGTGTATATTTTATAGTGAAATGCACATTTGCAGACATAGCAAATCAATTTTTATTTTGATTCTTTCAAGATGATATTAAAAGTTGCCACTAAATAGTATGTCTTGCATAGTATATTTGGTAATGTATTGCTGTAGGCATTTCTGCTTCAAACTTTTCATAAACTAAGTTATCAAATGGAAGAACATTTGTTCGATATCATGACATTTAACCTTATGAAGTGTTACATGACCAAAATGTGATGGAAAAGTGATTGACATTGGAAGGTGTGATCTTAACAATGACCGTTCTAAGTGTGCACATACCACTGTCTTTCTTCAAAGATAACCCTGATGAGTGAATGGGTAGCCACATGTTTACACTATGATTGACTGGCAAGTGATCTTGGAGAAAGAATGTGTGGCCTGTGGGAGGTTACTGGCAAGGCATGAATGGTCAAAAGGGTTGATTTAGTTAGGTAGTTGTTTGATTACTGGGATAGTCTGACTAGGCAGTGTCCTTTTTCAGCAGAGGCCCGTGCAGAAAAGCTTTAATACTAGAGTTAGTTTACAATATAATTCAGTTATAATGATTACAGAGTTACTCTAGTAGAGGAAAAATTTATAATTGTCATAGGTCTCCATAGACCAATAAGATAATTAATGTCTCTAACAGTACAACATATCAAGACAGCCCAAAAGCAAAAGCGTAATTTATTGTGGTCTAATGAGTGAAAGTAGCAAAGTATCACAATGATGCACAGAACTAGGAATATACAGTTGTCATTTGTGGGGACACGTATGCATGAGCAGCACTAGGCAAAGGAAAAGATGAAAGAAGCTTAATGAGGACAGTAATATCCAAACAGGCAGGGTAAGGGAAGTACAGAGTTGGCAGAAGGGAAAGATAGACAGAAGAGGTGATGTGAGAAAATAGGGCTAAAAATGAAGGAGGGAAAAATGGATGTAGAAAAATAAATTACGTAGGTTGTGATATTTTTAGTTTTGTGTGTGTGTGTGTGTGTGTGTGTGTGTGTGTGTGTGTGTGTGTGTGTGTGTGTTAGTTTATCCATAGTTCTTTATATATATTACAAAGTGCCGGATCTAAATAACTTGTAGTTTAATCCAGAATAGACCAAGAGTAGGACCATGGGCTCATCAGATGTTTTGATTGCTGTTTGAAGGAATTCAGATACTTGGTTATTTTTTGAGGAAGTAGGTGGTGTTCCAAATTTTAGAGACATGGCAGGAGTAGAGTCATTAACTTTTTTGGTTGATGGAATTGGTAACAGGCCTCATCAGGTGCTTGTCTCGTGAGCGGAGGGTTCTGTTAGATGTATACTATATGAGGCAGTGTGTGTTTTTATATGGTTTATAAATGAGATTATGGATGACTACTAGTTGTGAGTAGGCTAAGCAATGTGGAATTTCAGTCCAGCTGAATTGTTTTAACATCTGTGTAATATGACATCATCATCTTCTTTCGGCTGTTCCCGTTAGGGGTCGCCACAGCAGATCATATGTTTCCATTTCTTCCTGTCCTCTGCATCTTGCTGTGTCACACCAACCACCTGCATGCCCTCTCACCACATCCATAAACCTTATCTTAGGCCTTCCTCTTTTCCTGTTACCTGGCAGCTTCATCCTTAGCATCCTTTTCCCAGTATACTAAGCATCCCTCCTCAGCACATGTCCAAACCAATGTAATCTTGCCTGTCTGGCTTTGTCTCCAAACCTTCCAACCTGGGCTGACCCTCTAATATACTTATTCCTAATCTTGTCCACCCTCGTCAGACCCAGCACAAATCTTAACATCTTTAACTCTGCCACATCCAGCTTTAACTCCTGCCTTTAGCTGGTCTCTCTATCCTCTTGTAGTCCTTCCCTTTCACTCTTACTGGTGCTCATCTGTCACAAATCACTTCTAATACTCTTCTCCACCCACTCCATCCTGCCTGTACTCTCTTCTTCACCTCTCTTCTACATTCACCATTACCCTGAACTATTGATCCCAAGTATTTAAACTCATCCACCTTCGCCAACTCTACTCCTTGCATCCTCACCATTCCTCTATCCTCCCTCTCATTCACACTCACACATTCTGTCTTAGTCCTGTTGACCATCATTCCTCTTCTGTCCAGAGAATATCTCCATCTCTCCAGGGTCTCCTCCACCTGTTCCCTACTCTCACCACAGATCACAATGTCATCTGCAAACATCATAGTCCACGGAGACTCCTGTCTGCTCTTGTCTGTCAACCTGTCCATCACCATTGCAAATAAGAAAGGGCTCAGACCTGATCCTTGATGTAATACCACCTTAAATGCATCCGTCACTCCCACTGCAGACCTCACCGCAGTCACACTACTCTTATACATATCCTGTACCACTCTTACATACTTCTCGGGCACTCCTGACTTCCTCATATAATGCTACAACTCCTCTCTAGGCATCCTGTCATATGCTTTCTCTAAGTCTACAAAAACGCACTGCATCTCCTTCTGACCTTCTCTGTACTTCTCCATCAACAGTCTCAGAGCAAACATGGCATCTGTAGTGCTCTTTCCCAGCATGAAACCATATTGCTGATCACTAATCATCACGCCCCTTCTTAACGTAGCTTCCACCACTCTTTCCCATAACTTCATGCTGTGACTGATCAATTTAATCCCTCTGTAGTAGTGCAGCTCTGCACATCACCCTTATTCTTAAAAAATCGGTACCAAAACACTTTTTCCTCCTTTCCTCAGGCATCCTTTCACTTTCCAAGATTTCATTAAACAATCTGGTTATATGACATCTTTTATCTAATACTGCAAGTACAGCCCCATGCACCACAACTTGACTGTGACCTATATTCCCTCAGTGCCCCCCTAATTTATGCTTACCCCGAGACTGCTGAATCCGAGTTCTCCAAAATACTGCACTCTCAACCTTAGTATGTAAATAAGACAACCTGCACATTTGTGATTGCACTGTTTGAATGTTTATCAGCTTTCCATTGGATTTTCATGTAGCACCCAAAGTGTAAATTACTTACAAATGCATTTAGTAGAATGTTTAGCAGAAGTCATTTTCACGTTTGAGCTTGTATATTCCTTTTGGTTTAGGGTGAGCATGACAGCAAGTTGATTTATAAGAGAAGACTGTAGCAATTTGCATTAAATTCTTATTTATCCTGTAATGAATGTGTAATTGTCTTTATTCTTTTTAGTAAAAAGACCAGATGGTGTTGCAGGAAACATGTTTTTCATTTTGGTCCATTTGTTAAAATTACAACTATTTAAGCATGCTGTTGCTAAGGAATTATTTCTTGTATTGCTGCTTCTCACTGGCAGTGGTCCAGGATTAGTTTGGAGATCACCATAATGAATCATTATCATTGTTAGTAGAATAAGGCTCACTTTTTGTCATATAAGTAGTATGCTAGCTGGTGAATGTCTTCATAAAATATAGGTGGTAGTTGTGGATTTTTGGTTGTGTAAGAAGGCATTGTAGTCTGCCCACTATATCAGAATTTTTGTCATTGCTTGAGTGCTCAGTATTGCTTGATTTTTCTGTAGTGGATGCAATTTTTAACTACTTAAAATGTCAGGGCCCACTTCAATGAAGCCCATAATACTTGGACTAAGTGGTGGAAAATACAGACTTACATATACTAAGACTGCCATTTCTTGGAATATTCCCTTTTCTCTGCGGCATGCTGATCTCAGAGTTAGTAGATATGAGTTCAGGGGTTGTGGGGGCAAACCACACACATCAGAGGGTACGGGGGGCATGCCCACCCTGCAACAAACAAGTTTAAATGAGGAAAAGTTATTTTCCTACATTTTTGGTCTTCTTTTGACATCTTGGCAATTGGCATTACAAGAGCCAACATTTCAGGAGGAGCCATGTATTTTGCATTTACCTTTTAGTTAGTATGGCAATGGCAATTTTCTGTGATAAAAGCTTGAAAAAAAAGTGCATGTGTACTTGCTTTTGCATTTTGTGTATTGAGCAGAAACTTTATTGCCTGGAATTTTGTACTATTTTAATGCTCTTTAATCGGTATGCATTTACCTTGATTGAATTACTGTTTACATGAGTTTAATTTACTGTTTTGTCTACTATTGAATTATATATGTTATTATTTTGCTCAGTAGCTTTAAATAATATTAGCTTTATAATTGTTCTGCTATATTGGTAAACCTTAAATCCAGTTAAGTACTAATAGGTACACTATATTTAATCAGTTTTACTTTTATACTCGTTTTGCTAAGTGTGCATTTTTGTAATGTTTAATTTGCAGTCATAGTGAGAGGACTGTAGGCCTTGCTTTAAGAAAAAGGCATCACCGTTTGTGGATAAGGAGGTCCAAACTCCAAGTAAAATTCTCCCAAATTCATAATTTTTTCATTCTTGTAGTATGTCGTCTTTTTATTTTACAATGACCTGCTTGTATTGCTATAACCTTTGTCATCATTCTGTAACTTAGGATCATAATCAGACGTACTGGAGTGTTATCTGCTTCTGGCATTCCTTACATTATGTGCCAAAATATGTTAGGACTGTCACTGAACATAAGCGCACTCTAACTGCTGTAGGGTTTAATGGTATTTTCCAGACCACTTGTATGAAATGTTTTCTCCCTTACTCAGTTCTTTATTACTGATGAGCTGGTATCTGCAAGTTTGGGTATGGGGGGCTTTCCCCACATAGAAGAAGCAGGGGGCTTGCTGACCTCATGCATAATAGTCATTTTGAAGTGTTTTGTTACATTAATTGCAATGGGAGTTTGTTGGGTATTAAGAATGATGGTGTGAAATGAAACAGATGAAGCTCTTTAAATTTTTTTTTTTTTCTTTTGGAGGTTTCACCAGTCATGTCTCCCCGTACAGTGGAACCCCCCCCCCTCCTTAGTATAATTATCTTAGAGACAAGTATTTTAAATGTCTGAAAACTGATCAGCAGGACCCGACTTGGGCTTGTTCAGTTAGTCATTGCACCTAGAACCTAATGACATTCTAGATGGTAAGAACAAGCACATGTTCCAGGTCTAAAGAAACAATTCTACACCGAAAATATTAATTTAATTTAATGTTAATTTTCAGGAATGATGATGGGCACCAGATCACCTTATGAACTGAAGTGATATTTTCTAGGGTAGTGTAAGATTTATGAATTTTTGTGACAGATGGAAAGAGAGATTGGGAAATGCAGATTTTTTTTGTCATACTTGGGTGTGCTTATGAAATTTAAATTCTTCTATTCACATCCAGGTATGTGTATATAACAAATGCAGAACTTCCCTTCCATAGGTATATTTTGACATGATGCTAAGTTTAACATTGTCAGATAAGTCAGGAACCAAGGTAAACTCTGCATCTTCATTTTGCTCATCTTTTCCATGAAATCAGTGCTGCTCTTTTGCCCATTGCCTCAGGTGCTTTTAAAATATAGTGTTATATACAATAAATGGCTTTCCTATCAGTGACAAAAAGTGGAAAGTGGATGTAGGTTGCATTTTGTCCATCAGCATGAGCTGCAAGTCATTAATTACAGTTTCGTACAGTCATTGACGGCACTGTTTTCCATTATAACAGTATCTGATTTGCAATTTTTCCTGAATTTTTACTTTTCTCTACATATGCAAAACCCTGGAGTTGGTAGATATGAAAGATGAGAATATGGCTGGTGCAGAGATGTTTTCCCCCTCCAGAAAATGCTTCTGATTGTTTCTTTAATATGAATGAAGATTTGACTCGTTGGGTTCTTTTGACTGTAGGCTCCCCAGAGATAACTCATCAATTCATCTTATAATCCAGATAGTCAATAAAAGTAATTTCACTTTCATCAGTTTTGATGGCAAATCGTTTTCTGATAATTCTACATGGTAGCTCTCAGATACACTTTGTACAGGTCAATGAACCATATCTGAATTAATATCATGAGAAACTGGCCTCATTTGATCAATAACTGAATAAATGCTCCCTTTGGCATGTATCTGTCCAGAGACCTGCAACAATTCTAATGCCAACAGATTTACTAAAAGGATACAAGGCCTAAACAACATGTTCTACGTGAACTGACACTATACTCTGTATCCTACAGACAGCTAAGAGGCAACCTCTGTCTGGCATCTTCCGATCCATTACTGATGGATTTACTGCACATCAAAAAGTCAAATGGAATAGCAATACTCTGTCTAGGGATCTAAATCTCTTCTGCAACATCAATAGAATGGTTTAGAGGGACAGGTAAATTTCACAGAGGATACTGCTGCTGTGGAACAGACTGTTTGTTTATATAAAGCGAAGTTCATCGTTGCCCATTTTCAACTGCAACTTAGATCTATGGATGGAAAACAAAAGATTTACCCCAGGACTGCTCCTGTACTATGAATAGACAGAAGTGTCTCTTAAATTCTTTATGCCATGCACGGCTCCACTCAAACTATCTATGGAATGACCCCCAGTTATTCTTATTAGGGGTAATATATACGTATTGACAATGGGATGGGTAATGCCAATCTATAACCAAATAGGATAGGTTATTTGGAGCAGAAAAAGGGAAGGTTGGCTACATTTAAAATGGCCCACAAGGACAGCTAGCCTAGTACTTACCTGTGAACTTATGAATCTATATGCTTAGCAAGCCCTACCTACCATCCTCAGTTTTCACACATGGCTTAATAAATGAAAATCAATTAATTTCATCTCTTTTTTTCCAGTATGAACATAGTCTATATATATATATATATATGTTACCAAGTTATCAAGGGGCATAAAGATGCAGATTGTTTGCAGCATGATGTTTCCAAAGCATGTCGTGGTATTGATGTATTTATGCATGCGTCTATACATGTCAAATGCTTTTTGTAATTTGCTTTCATGTAACTTTATGAACTGTATTCCATTAAAGTTGAACATTGCAACTTCCTGTAACAAGCTACAGAATGAATAACAAAACACATTAGTAAAGAAATGAACAAATGAAAATATTTACGTACACAAATCAAACCATAAAAATATTAAAATATTCTAGTTAATATACCATTGTTATGGTATAACCTTGGAGTCGTGCAATTTTTTTGCCCTGCAAGTGTTAAAATATCGCATTAAAGCAAAACTGTCAAGTCTTTCCCAAAAGAAAACAATTGTTTATAAGGAAAAGACAACAAGTAATCATGTACTAGTACGCATAAAACATGTACTTATGCTAAGCAAACAATAGAGATGGGAACAGAACCTTAAAATAATAATTTTATCCAAATGAAAGAACATTGCAGTATTGCAGATATTGTTTCAGAGAACATTAACTCTTTCTGCGAGTATATCAAGTAAAAGAAATATTCAGAATATAACAATATTAATAATCCTTTATTGATATCTGGTATAATATATACAGATTTAAATTAGAATATAGAGAAAGAAGATGAAACTTTGCATATTCTTGTCTATATTTCATAGATAAACTGTATTGTGATATTTAACTGGAGGCATACCACAATGGCCAATTCTGGTTAATTTAATGTGATTAAAATACATAGAACTAACCTTTTTTCTCTCCTAGCCTTCAAATTTTCTGTTTTTATTTTTAGAGACGCTCTCTTCATTAGAATTTGATTTATATGTGTATCAGAACTTCAGTAAATAAACCTGGTCATAAGTTATTGGAAGGGATGTATGTCTTTTTACCGTAAAGTCAGGTCTTGCATAAATATATTTTTGTTAGAATAAATCCAACATAAATGTAGTTTTCTTTCCTTGCATGAGATCCAAATCTGTGACTGCACTGACAAATAATTATACTGCTTTCTTTTCTTGCATGAGATCTGAACTTTTGACTGTACTCACTTTCAAAAATGTAACATTGACTTTAAATTCTGCAGTCTTAATATTAGTAAGACATCATTTATTATCTGTAAAAGTTCTGCTTCTGTTTGTTGCAAAATATCATTTATGAATCATACCACTTTACCATGATGCAATGTCTGATGAAACAAAACTAAAGCAAAAAATAATCTGCTAGATCTATAGCTGTAAACCATTTACTCCCTGGATCTAACCGGACTTTTATTTCTTGTGTTCCTGGCACATGTGCTGCATGAATGGTACACTTATCTATTCTGCCTGTGTTATCTTTTCCTTACTAGCTATAAAGTGGATTGCATGAACTTGACCCCTAAAATCTACTACCCTATTCCTTCCCATTTGGAATACATGTACACATGTCCTCTATTGTTGTTTTTGGGAATTCAATAAGGTTTCTGAAAAGGTGGTAACCTTAATGTTCTGTGCCCTGCCTGCACTTTAGATGCGACAACTAAACCAGTATCTGTCTTATATTTATAGTAGCCCATAAATCTGAGTATTTCTGTAGCAACTGATCATCTGAATCCTGTGCAATATTTGCACAGTGTACTGCAAACAATTTCTTACAGCTGTCTTCTGTTCGCTCTTGACAGAATCTCATTATTGAAGTCTAAAACAAGGTTTAATTCTGACATGTTCGTACCTAGTATGGCACTGTCAGCTGAGGACTGCTCCCTGCTTGTAACTTCTGGTAAGTAAGGGATGGACCATTAGTAACTGAAACTGCCATGTCTATATCAATCAGTACATTATTCCATAATTCTTATGAGTCTGCCATCTATTTTTTTCTTTAAATGAGTTTAATCACCTGGTTTGGTACTGGATTGCTTCACCCTTTTACGGATGTTTTGGAAGTCATTCTTTATGGAATTGGTGATAACATTGACTCAAACTATTATATGTATTTCTTTAGTTTTTCCTGAAGTCTGTGTGCCATTTACAGTGGTGTTTGCTGTATTAGACTGCTCTATTTCTGCATTCTAATTCCCATTCAGTGCGATAGTTGCACTGCCTTTTGAAAACAACATAGTATAAATTGCATTCTTAGCATTATTTGTGTCTGAAATCATACTAATAGCATTAACTTGAGATACTGAAAATGTTTCCTCTACACTCTGTCCTGAAATTTGCATGTCGCATACACTGGCTGTGTTTGTCAAGCTGATCTGTATTTGCAATACTGCAATTCAGCTCTGACTTCTGAATCACATGTCCAAAAGGAAGGACACGAAACATCTTGACATGTAAACTAATGATCCCAAAAATATGTTCATGGACTTGGATTTCTCATGGCAAGTAACTTTATTAAAGCAATCGGTGTTAAGCACTTTCATCTCCTTCTAACTAGGGACTTATTCAGAACTGTGAACCTTTGTTAAAAACCAAATAAACTCACCACTATCACATGATTTTTTATCAAAGAAATGACTTGGATAGTAACTGTGATTCCTAATTACATATTGCAATTAATAAACAAAAGACCAATTACCTGAAAAACAACAATAAACTCTAGCTTTTAATGTTCTGCAATTTTAAAACCCTTGCAGGTGACTGTTTTTAATTCAATTCAGGCAAAGAGTTGGCATTAAACTTCAACTGCCACCAAAACTCCCTAACCTCCAATAGCTCCTCCCATGGGTCACCCATAGGGCCAGCCTGTATCCTTTCAAAAATGATCAGAAAATGATGAAATATGCCTTGAAAGGGAATTAGTATTCTTATCCCTCAGGATATCCAAATTGTGTTCATAGATGCATTTGCGCAAACTGTTTGATCTTACCGATATAAAATGCATCACATTTCCTACAGATCACAACATAAACCAACCCCTTGATCTCACAATGCATAATATTTAATGAGCAAAAGTGAAAAATGTGCAATGGAAATTTCACAGCATTCCAAAATAAATGAGCATTGGGAACACAGATTACACTCAACACCCATATCAGTTGTTTTTGACAACTAAGTCAGTTTTTGAACTTTCTAAAAATTTTTAATATTAATTTCTTTCCCAGAAAATCACTTTTGGGGTCTTCCCCAAACTCTTACTAAAACCACTAGTTAAAGTAACAATATCCCATTTGTTAACAATGTCCTGAATGTAACAGTCGGTACTAAAAGTCAGGTAAAAATCTCCATCTGGGCTGGAAGAGATGCTGCAGGGGCAGGGTAAAACTGCATATCTCCATTGTATGCCCACCCCTAGATTTAGCCATGGAACCACAATGGTCAGGAGGATAGAAACTGGTAGGCCATAGCAAGTAACCTTCCCCTGGACAGATGCATAGATATGCCAAGCCCTCCACATGCCTTGTTCCATGACTGGCCCCAGCATTACACCAGATTAAGACCAGGGGAGGGGGACAGTAGCTGGTAGACCCCAGCACAGACAGGTACCAGGCTGGTTAAATGATGGAAAAAGGAGGAGGGAGCAAAACGGGTGTGAAAAAAAAGTTATACTGACAGAAAATAAAGATCAGTAAACAAGAAATGAAGCAAGCCATAAGGCTGGTGTTTTCTCAACTCATTTTTAAAGGCATTATGTGTACCTGTTTTCAGAACTGTTGGCATTGGTACTTCCAAGTGATTTTCTGTGTTCTGTTAGACTAATGTTATATGTGGACTGCTATAATTATACTTGAGAAAAGCAGAAATAACTTTATGCCATTTCTAATAATTACTTACTGTAGTTAGTGAAGTACCTGGTGAAGTTTCCATTCAACATCCTGTTGTCACTCATTTTACATCAGCATCTCATGTGGATAGATAACTGTATTCTGTTTTTTGCACATGTATTGGTATGGTCCTTATCATATGGGACACAGGATTTTTGAACTGTACACTGATTTACTGAATGTATCCCCACTTTGCCACGAATGTGGCCCCACAACCCCAGACAGTGCATAATTTTGAAATAATATACCTTTTCTCTACTGAAATAAATAGGTTTAAGGAAAAAACATTTAGGCAACTGAACATTCTGAAAACGAAAAATATTTAACAAATTATATAACCATAAACCAAGATTACAAAAAAAATTCTACTACATCTAACTATGCAGAATAAATTATTTTTAAAAAGTCTATGCCATGGAATAAATGATGTACATGTGGCTGATTCACCTTCAAATGAGTGATGCACTGATGGTTTGAACTGCAAAATATTGTACCCAGTACACCAGACACACAAAGTACAGAAGCGCTGACAGAATGAAGAACAAAGTTTCCTATTGTGATCCATCAAGCCTGCAACTAACTCTAACCATATATTGTCAGAATGTTGATTATGTTACAGGATTTTTTTATATGGTAAGGTGGTATAGTTGTGGTTCAGGGGCAGCTAAGTGTTAGGCTTTCTTCCCCTGCCCACCTTACTAATACATGCTAACCCTTCCCCTAATCCCTACCATATACCATACCTTAAAAAAAATTCCCCTAACACTACCACTACACACGACATCTCAGAACACACACACAACACATCTATCACCTACCCATACTCTGACGGTAGAACTGAAACACTCACACACACATGCCAGTAATAATGATCTGTCTCCTTATCCTAACCCACGTACACGCATCCCATCTTCTGCCAACCCACACTTACCTCTGAAATCCTGTGCTTTTGAACAAATGCACATCTGACCTTATAAGCACATACTTTATTTACGGTTGACTAAACAAATGTTCAGTGTTTTGCCAGTGACCCAGCTGGCTATATCTGTGCTCACCATAAGAATATTGAACAGTAGACGTACACCTGGAGAAGAGATTGCAGAGGGTTTGGGTAATTCTGAGCTTGTGTACTACAGAATATTATTTTCATGTGACAGATCATGACGTTATTTCATCTCTTCTCAAAATGCAGTTCAAGAAAATAATACATTAGGTGTCCGGATGGATCCAATCATAATCCCCTTTAATAGTCTTAAAATCAATGACTCTCTGTAACTATACGTAAGCCCAGATAAGCAACGAGACTTACCAAGTGATCAAATGCTGCCACTGTTTTGTAAAGGTTTCAGTGAACATCATCTTAACTACCCTAGCTCTGAAACACTCGCTCAAGCACTCCAATAATATCGATAGTAGCATAAATGCCACCCGCTCTCCCCTGAAAAGAACTGGACTAAATTCAGTCAAGTCAGTCACAAATGCCAGTGTGAGAAGCTCCTCCCTGCAGTTTTTGATTAAATAAGACTACTTACAGCTGTTCTCCGTATGACGCACTTACTTCTCCTCTTTAATTATACTGTAACTAAGTTATGCCTGAAAAGGTGCCTGTGTGGTCTGCTCACTTACCTGTAAAATAAAATAAATCCCTATTCTGCTATGACAAATGATCTTATGCATGGGTATCTTGGCATTATGTCTTGCTATATCCAACGTTAATATGGTAGTCTATCCCCAGCAGAACCTACACGTGCTTATTACTCTTAAATCATTTAGCTACCTGTGTACGAACCGATTGTAAACGCATACTGGTAGGTGACCCTGTCCTTCAGAGTAATGGCCTGTAATATGCCCTCTTATCTTGTAAAACTGTATGATATACCTCATACACCCCACTCCTATATATGCCACAGTGGTTTTACACCATTACGAATGATATACTACTAACCTACTCACTTGTCCAAGCTAACCTCCTTTTACTTTTACATGCTTTAAGTTAAAATACTGAGAATGAAGGCATTTATTTTGCCTGTAATGGTAGAGAGGAAGAGAATACGATCTGTAAGTCTTTCACTGGCTTATGAAGGACACCAAATGACAGAAGCAAATGAATCACAGAGCAGTTTTATTATTTTCTATGACTACTGGAATAATCTGCAACACCAGATGAAGCCCAAACAACATGCCGACTTTTGTGTTGTCTTTAATGGTTACTTAGTTGTCAGATTAGCTTTTTTAAGATAGCACTTAATGATCAGTATTCACTTAAATATCCTCAAATAAATAGCTTTTTTTTCTGTGCAAATATAAACACATTTAAGCTTGGAATGCTTCATTCTGATTGTTTCAGTTGCAATAACCGTGATGAAATGAATAAATATTTGTTTACCTCTGGACCAACTCCTTCAGTGTAAGAAGCAACGCAAAAAGACAGTCCTTTGAAATGAGTGAGGTTGGCTTTAACTAGAGACAGGCCTACAGTACTGGAGTTCACAGTGACACTTTCACCGTGGAAACCAACCTTATTCCCAACCTTCTCTGTAAGCTTTAATATCCTAAATAAAAAAAAAATACATTATTGGCTGCATCTTATTAAACTGAAAATAGAGCATGAAAATATGTCTTGAAATAATCATGCTTGAAATGAGTTTACTTCTAACCAAAAACCACAGTTTTGGTTTTGTTTTCTCTACATTGTCACACTGACTATTTTATTTCATAAAAATAAATCAGTGATTACTCTTTTGTTTACTTAGATGCCTTTTCAGAAGGACCATTAACAAGCAGCAGTATGCAGTTATATGATGAAGAATTCCCACAATGATGAAAGACAGCAAAAGTTTTTCTGTTGTCTTTCTCACTAGTGTAACAAATGGAATATATTGTTATGAAGTGAATTGGTTTTAACCAAAGCAGTAATGATTTTTTGATAAACATTGCCAATACCTGTACTATGCAATATTCAATATTTTTATATAATTGTTCTACAACTTTATAATGACATACATCCAGTGAATGTTTCTAGATATTCTTAAAGTAAAAATACATTCCAATTAATCTAGTTGCAATTGCACTGATTTACTATTTGAAGAAGGAACATAGGATTGTCTACTGAAAAATCTGGAAGCAATTTGCTGAAATTAGTCATTTTTGTTGTCTCAAAATTCTGATGTCTGTTTTTCACACAACTTCACTTTATCTGCACTTCTACACTTCCCTATGAACATGTTAACTCTTTCACATTCCTCCCTCATCCCCTTGCTGCCTTAACATGTTTCTAACAAATCCTTCCCTCCTAGTATTATGGTAACAAAAAAGATTTACTGGAGGTGAACTGATTTTTATCCAAATTGTTTAGAGGTAAACTTGCTTTGGTGGTGTTTGTGTGTCTGTGTATGTGTGTCTGTCTGTGTGTGTGTGTGTGTGTGTGTGTGTGTGTGTGTGTATATATATATATATATATATATATATATATATATATATATATATATATATATAAATAAAAACAGGCAAAATAGTACACCTGAGTGGATAAATGTCATATAATACAAACAAAATCCCAAAGGCAAAGAAACAGAATGTGTATAGGATGAAACATGGTAGATAAATCATATAAATGCTTTATTAGTAAGTGCTTTCACAACAATTCAAGGGTGCTTCATCAGACCACTTTAAAAGCACAGTATTCTGTTTAAATAATTCATAATAGTTCATTATAAGCAAATATGAACAGTAACACAAAATATAGCACTTCTTCTTCCGGCTGCTCCCATTGGGGGTCACCACAGTGGATAATCAGTTTCCATTTCTTCCTGTCCTCTGTATCTTGCTCTGTCACACCAACCACCTGCATGTCATCTCTCACCACATCCATAAACCTTATCTTAGGCCTTCTTCTTTTCCTGTTACCTGGCAGCTTCAGCCTTAGCACCTTTCTCCTAATATACTCTGCATCCCTCCTCAGCACATGTCCAAACCAACGTAATCTTGCCTCTCTGGCTTTGTCTCCAAACCTTCCAATGCGGGCTGACCCTCTAATATACTTATTCCTAATCCTGTCCACCCTCGTCACAACCAGTGCAAATCTTAATATTTTTAATTCTGCCACATCCAGCTCTAACTCCTGCCTTTTTGTCAATGCCACTGTCTCCAACCCATATAACATAGCTGGTCTCACTACCCTCTTGTTAGACCTTTCCTTTCACTCTCTTACTAGTACTAGTCTGTCACAAATCACTCCTGACACTCTTCTCCACCCACTCCATCCTGCCTGTACTCTCTTCTCCTCTTTTCCAAACTCACCATTAATCTGAACTGTTGATCCCAAGTATTTAAACTCATCCACCTTCGTCAGCTCTACTCCCTGCATCCATCCTCACCATTCCTCTGTCCTCCCTCTCATTCACACACACACACACACACACACACACACACACACACACACACACACACACACACACACACATATATATATATATATATATATATATATATATATATATATATAGCACAACAAAGGAAAAATAAAAAAGTGCAAAAAAAGTATAAAAAGCAAAAGATGCATACAAAAAATGCATTCAGATATAATAAAATATAAAATAAAAAATATATATATAAAAGCCTAATTCTAACTGTCCGTGCTTGTAAATAAGGCTTAAGGGGGACATTTACATTCAATACAGAGAACCTATCTGCATGTAACCTTATAATCCACCTCGTCTCACACTATTCCAATAAATTATTAGTCACCCAGGCACGGATTCATGCTTAAGGTTCCAATTACCATAAAACCAAAAGCATGATAATCTCCCTTTTCAATAAGATGCTTTGCTAAAGCACCCCTTTCCGAATCCTTATTCCTGATAGCATTCAGATGTTCCTTTATACGCTCACACAGTGAGTGAACTACAAATAAATAAACCATGCAAATGATGTTCATGATGTCTGAGAGCTTTTCTTCCTGAGCCCCTGCTAAAAAGGGGGGCACTGCTCAGTTGAGCTTTCCCAGTAAGCAGACACCAAACAATGAGTGATGCCTAGCATAAATCAAGCTGCCACTTCCCAAACTACAAAATCCTCCACACGGATTGTCCAAACACCAAACCTGATGGAGTTCCTCTAATTTAAAAATCATCTTACTTGGATTGCTATTACCATGTCCTCATCTACTAATGAATTTTCAGAAAACTACATTATTACAGACTTACTGCTACACTAAAATTCAAAATGTATAATATCTCCAATGTGCTTATTACAACTTTCTACCCCTTTCTTCATCCACCTAGTCAAAAAGCTCTTCTCTTGTACTTAAAAAAAATTATTCTAGGTGATTTTTAATATTGACTTTCTGGGTCCATCATGATATGACGTGATCAGCCACCAAACCATTTTGGTCTATCACAAGTAATTCAGGATTCATGCAGATCCAATTATCATATAAAGAACTGCTTCCTCCTAGATCTACTTACAACTAAACTCATTAATGACTACTCCATCCTGGCCTTATCACCAACATTTAGTAACCAATTACCTTTATCTGGTCTAATCAAAAATGCACACTACCATCTGTTTTATATAGAATTAAGAAAAGATCCACCAACAACACATACGACCTCAATAATGACCTCATATCCACCAAATGAACACATTATTTTGGTTAATAAACCCCATCAGATTACAGAGCTTACTTATTTTCAAATCTCCAAAATATACACTTTCCCCTACCAATATGTCCCTATTTACATCACTTCAGGAAAGCCTATACAGTGTCAAATAGAAGCAAAGAACTCTTTGGGTTACTCGCACAGAGTCGCAACATGATCTTATTGGAAACCGACCCATTCCATTGATGTGCTCCAACAGTACCTTGAGCTTAGGAACCATACTAAAAAGATTATATATAGCCAAAAATCAACATGTTTCAGGGGAAAAGTAGTCCAAAAGCCTTCATAACTATAAACAAATTCACAGGCAAAGTAAGTGTTGGTCTTGACTGATTCAGAAACCTTACCAGTACATAATGCTTCTCTCTAAAGGCCTTTGCTAATAAAAGCTCCTCGTTCAGACCTGTACTGCTACTATTAATTCATACCCTGCCCAGTCTTATGAACTCCCCAGCACCCTTCTAAAAAAAAAAAAAAAAAAGTCAGCATCTTAATCAGTACTTTATCCATGGATATCTTAAAAACTATATGGTCTTCCTATAGTTCCTAAAATTTTGTGTGGGCTACATAAATCATCAGATATGTTACATTTTCAAACTTGTACTCTACTAGCACTCCCTTCTGGCCCTGTAGAAATTTGCAGTAATTTTACATACCCCAAAAAGTAGGTCCACAACTAATGCATTATATTTCAGGCCCTTATCCTCACTACCACACCTTGGTAAGCTGCTGGAGAAAGTATCCTAGCAACAAATCATGCCACCACTGATACAAACACAATCTACATTCTAGTTGCATTGAATAAAAGAATGAGCACACAAACTTCTGACACTGAGAAAACTCAAAGCATTTGAGGCTTAACATGTATATAAATTCTAAATTTCTGAGTATTTTATGTGTTCTTTGTAAATTAAAAATCTTGACAAAAGGGTCTCTGTTCATTTGTGACAATTCTCCTACTTGAAGAAATGGTTTATTGAAACCAGTAAATGGCTGCAGTTATAGAGGCGTTAAACACTCAGCATTTTTGTTTACTAAGCTGATCTGATTTTGCCAAGAAATTCTATAACTGAGATCATATTTTACTAGTGAAATGTCTATGCCAACATTCTGACATGCTACAAGAAAGGGAAACAGCTTCATTGTTGGGCAAAGGAAATGAGAAAGCCTGAAATCTTTATATAAAAAAAAAAAAAAAAAAAAATGAACACCAGCTACACTCACAAAACTGAAGAATTTAATAACTGAGCACTTCTGTTCATTCACTGCACCAGAACTTCATAAAATAAATAAACAAAAACACTGATTAAAGAAGATTTTGGGAGCACACAAAGGAGCATGTGCCATATGAAAAATAAGAACTTGAAGTGATTTGGTTAAATGCAGTTTAACATGCAAGGAATGTAACAAATTTGTCTGATATCCTGGATTATTTCATATATAACTTGAGAGTTAGGGATCTGAACACCATTTCAAAAATAAAGGAATTGCAATAGCAGTTAAATTTAAATGCAAGTATTTTTCCAGGATTAAACAAAAACATAAATATCAAATGTTAGTGTCTTCTAGTCAGCAAATGATTGTTTACACAAAAGGACTTTGTATAGAAAGTACACACATTTTAATAATTTCACTGTGTTCATTTTTGACATCTGCCATCAAGTGACTGGTAACATTACTATTGTATTCTAAGTGTTTAAATTAGTTTTTATGTCTCTTCTGTGTTTTTCTGATGAAGTTCTCTTACGTTGTGTGATGTGTACCTAGTCCAGCCCAGCAATTAAGGAGAGACTATCCTCACCACTGAGTCCAGTGAGGGATGATCACTAAGAGCAAAGATGAATACACGCAGTATTTTCAGATGCAGCTCTCTGCACCAAGCACAATTTTCCATAAGACATACAGGGAGCATGCTCTAGACCTGGGGATGGACGTTTTCTGTTTCCAGGCTCACACACAACTCCACATTGACCACATTGGAGCTCTGTGTCCCTGTTTCCAGTAGCTGACACACACTTAAATATTTGATTTTCACACACACACACCTGGGAAAAGATGGCACAGATTTACTAGCTGTGCCCCTTTCTGCTCAGTCTTTGAGGTAATCATGCTGCTACCAGTCCACTACACTAGGGCTCTTACAAAGGGTACCCAATTATACTGTATAAAATTAATACCAATACAAATGATAGTGTGACCAAAGCAGTAAGGCTTTCAGGAGTGGCAACAGTGTCACTGAAATAAGTATAAGCACACTGAAGATGTCAAAAGTATTCTCAAAAGGACCAGCCACAATGAAATGTATTGAAATATTTAATAATAATAAAACAGAAAACAGGAGAATGCTGAATACAGTAAACAGAGTTTCAACCACAGAGTTATAGAAAATAATACAGGTGGATAGTTTCACACAGTTGCAGAAAAACATCCTAAACTATTCTCACTAAATGTCCCTGACTAACTAAAGAATTACTGTTACCCAAGTACTTACTAAGCAATGCAGGATGATGTGTGCCGAGTATCTTACCACAGCAAAAGCCAGATTATCTTTCTATGTCTGTGTGGATGTGTGAGATATCTGTGCAAGATCTTTCCTGTCATGTTTCAAAGAACAAAGTGCTACAGCAAGAGTTCCATCTTGTCATCTGACTCTGGTGTATTACACACTCAGAGCTTTGCTAAGATCTGTTGCAGCATCGGAAAGCTATAAAATGATTTCAAAAGGTTCCAACTGTCCAGGGTAACAATTAGTTCAACCCTAATGACTATACAGTAAGATTCCTAGTCCTGCTTTACCTACACATTTTTTGTCTCTGGCTGCAGACAAATATATACTTTAATCAGTTATAATAATAGTGTCTGACATAAATGTACATCTGTCTTTGTCCAGCAGGAGACTCTGTTGATTCCATTTTTAACACAAGCAACTTTACAAATACATTTTTAACACAAGCATCTGAACAAATCATTGTGATAGACAAATGACAAAATTCTTTACAAAACATCAGCTAACTGTGCTGGCACATGTACCGCTCATCTCTCTCTTGCACATATGGCACTACTCATATCATCACGTCTCTCCCCCTTTGGAGAGAGAGAAACAGAGTCCAGCCCCAGGTCTGGCGTGTGCTCCCTGCATGCTCTTAAGGGAAACTGTGCTTGGTGCAGAGTGCTGCATCTGAAAATACTGTGTGTATTCATCTTTGCTCTTAGTGACTGTCTCTCACCAGTCAAGTGGTGAGGATAGAGTATTCTTGATTGCTGGCATATGTACACATGTACTGCTGTACTCTCCCTGGCACAGATGGCACCACTTCATATTATCACAGTGAATGAACAAAAACACTCTAATATTAAATGTCTATGTCTCATAAGTACAACTGGTGGTTTTAGTTTTTGTAGTTACACTTGCAGTAGAAAATTCATTGTTTTTGTTCAAAGCCTAAAATATAAAGAGACAGTTACCATGTGGGGGTGTTAGGTGTGTGGGTACAGTCATAGTCTGCTGAAGTCCACAATATACTGTTTTATCTGTTTGCTAACTAGATAAGGCACTGGATACGAGTATTCCTTTTCAAGGGCAAACTAGGAACACTGTCTGATGTAGTAACCTACTCTGAGTCACACACAAGGTAAATGGAGGTGGAAAGAATCAAACCCTGAACCCTTGACTTCAAGAAGCAGAGACCCTTTGCAACAACTGCCAGACAACTATGTGTTCTAGAAAATGCAGTGAGATGTGCTGGTGAGTCAAGTCTAGAGATTTTGTCATGTGAACATGTGGCCCTAAGTTATACAAGGCTTTTTATTGTTGAAAAAGTTTAGAATACAATTGATTTTTATTTATATAATTAAATTTGTTAACCAGGGATTAATTGAATTTGCTAACTGGGGTAGAGCTAATCTGGGTAGAGCACTGATCAGTCCTGACTAATTTCAGTCTCAGCCTGGGGTCAACATTATGACCACTCCTACAGAGTATGTTAGATAGCACATGAAGTGACCGTGAATAAGCTACAGATAATGTGTCAAGCAAACAATACAAAAATAAATAAACCAGTAAAGAGAGAGAAAATAAAATTACACTAAGTTCAATGTACATTTACATACAAATCTTGCTTTACATTTAGGAAGCTAGACTGGGATATATATAAGCTTGGTATATAGAATTCTGAGATGGGAAAATCAATGTAATGAAAATTAGTAGAGCTTAAAGTGTTGAGGAGAGATATTAGTTGATTTAGGATATGTGACTTGTTGGAATGCATGAACTTTTAGCCTGACTAAGTGCTTGAGATTTTAGTAGTCCATGTAAACTGAGGTAAGATGAAGTTTAGGCTGAAGCACTGTCATAGGTTGTGATCGAGAATTGAGAATGCATGGTCAGAGCTATGCAGTTTGGAAAGTAGGATGTGTGTTAAAGGACCCGTATGATTCAACTTCTCCATCTGCACACATTTACTCTCCTTGCAGCTAGACTTCATGAAAAAAAACTATTTATACAACCTGAGACACTAGTAACAAGCTACACCAACTCTCATTACCCCTAGAACCAAACTCCACAGCACTGCACATGCTCTGTCACACCAACTCTCATTACCCCTAGAACCAAACTCCACAGCACTGCACATGCTCTGTCACACCAACTCTCATTACCCCTAGAACCAAACTCCACAGCACTGCACATGCTCTGTCATGCCAACTCTCACTAACCTTAGAACCAAACTCCACAGCAATGCACATGCTCTGTCGCACCAAATCTCACTACCCCTAGAACCAAACCCCACAACACTGCACATGCTTTCTTCACTCAAGCACCTACTCCTTGGCAAACTCTTCCCATCAACATTAAGGGACTCAACATTTATTCAAAATTTTGTATGGAACTCAAAAAGCACTTCTTCATCCAAGCCTAATGCTCCTGCTTCAACACAGGACATCTCAACTAAGTCCTTTCAGAGTCTGTTCTTCTCTCTCAAGAATCACAGAAGATTGACCCCATTTAGAAATGAATGTATATATTGTACATTCCATTCTTATTTATTGTGCATTGCACTGCACTTGTACACTGGAATGTATACACACAGTTTTTTCTATGTAATTAATCTGAACTATTCTGTTATTGCCTATATTTCTGTATTTTTTGTTTGTAAAATGTTTTGTATTCTACCTGGGCTGAGTCTGAAATTGGTCCGTACTGACCAGGGCACTACCCTGGTAAACACAAACAAATATAGATAAATGAATAAATGACCAAGTTTTTGAGATTGTATGTCAGGGCTCGTCTCATGTAGTAGCCTGAACAGTTATGAGCCTACAAGTAGGTCTGCTCTTTGCTTAACTGGCAGCCAGTTTGCTGCTTCTACAGTTCTGTAGTGGTGGTCATTTCTTGAGGAATGAGTAATAAAATTATGAAGTATGTTTTCTAGTGTTTGAATTGTAGTGGAGTTTTTAGCAGATGCTACTGAGACAAGAGGTAGGCAGAATTTGAGTTAGGAAAGTAGGATTCCTTTCCATATTGCATCTCTGTTTGGTTATAAGAGAAAAGAGGACGGTGTTCAAAAGAGGATTGTGTTCAGAATAGAAGTGGATTCAGTTTTTTACATATTTATTCTAGATAAGTGATGAAATTGGGTGAGTGGTATAAACAGAGATGACGGTACTTGGAGGACCCTTGCTCCGAGGGGAATCGGTCATAGTTTGTTATAGCATTAGGTGATTTGCTGAGTTTCTGATGAGTGTTGAACAAAATTATTTTTGTTTCTGATGTGCTAAGAATGAGTTTTTTCTTGAGCAATTCACTGAGGCACAGGAAATCAGACTGCAGTTCATCTTGTAATGTAGGTAATGAGTGGGTAGAGCAATAGAGGACTGTCATCTGCATACAAAAGAAGGGGAAGATGAGGAAGATCCAATTTGTTGATATATATGCAGAATAAACGGGGTGAGGTTAAAGCCTTGTGAAACTCCTTTGGGTTAGAGGGGAATATCGTAGTTATGGAAATTGTAGTGAAATGTGAACTGTATGTCTGTAACATAACTTTGGAACCAGGGAATGGTATCAATATTCATGCCTCAGTCAGGTGAAGTATGAGGGAGTAGTGGCTGATTAGATCAAAGACCCTGATGTGATATAAGAAAATGGATGCAGGTAGCGTGTTCTTTTTGATTGATATAGGAATGTCATCTGTCAGCATCTATATGGTCGGGGAAGTGCTCCAACCTGACCAGAACCCATGCTGTTTATGAGAGTGATGATGATATTTTGATATAATCTTTCAGTTGGAGGAAGACATTTGAAAGATCTTGCACAAAGTTGGAAGAGTAGAGATAGCATGATGGTGGGATGTGATTGTGGTATATTTTTTGTTTGTAGGTGGTCTTACTATAGCAGTTTTCCAGATATTAGACATGGTATTAGTATTGTGAGAGAGGTTAAAGGTATGTTATAGAGGTTTTACAATGTAGTTTTGACAGTGATAAATGAACCAAGGATGGTGGCCGTCTATTCCTGGAGATCCATCCAGTTGTATTTCTTGTTGTACTGGTATGATGTCTTTGGATAAGATCCCTCTGAAA
Organism: Protopterus annectens; assembly: GCF_019279795.1. Taxonomy (NCBI): domain Eukaryota; kingdom Metazoa; phylum Chordata; order Ceratodontiformes; family Protopteridae; genus Protopterus; species Protopterus annectens. The sequence goes on from NC_056749.1 coordinate 694,303,025, forward strand.
TGGAGGAGAGGAACATATTCAGGAGTGATAAGTGGGGTATCTGGCACAGTTGGGGAGATCACGGATGTGGTTTTGAACATCATCTGCTGGTAGCAAAGTAGAAGTAAACTGATTTGAATGGGCTAAGTTGTGTCCTGTGAGTTTGACTTCTTCCCAAAATTTAGTTGGGCTGCATCTAAGATGGGTATCATGTCATGTCTTTTTTAGCTGTGTCCCATAGGTAAATGCGATTTTTCCCTATTTTCTGGGGAGGTACTGGACTTCCAAAAGTGCCAGGATTCATCCCAGAGTCCTAGAAGGTATTTTAATTCATGTGTTAAACCACTTTTTTGGTTTAGTACTGTAGGGTTTCGTAACTAAGGGAAAGTAAGAGTCTTGCAAGGACTGTTAATGTTTATGATGAGTTCCGTACCTCCTCATGTAGTGTTGCCAGGTATACAGTCAAGAAATCAGTTGTACCCAGGAATAAGGTGATAGAAAGAGGGGTTATCTGGTGTCAGCAAAGTCTCAGTTAATTGCAAGGAGGTCTGGGTTGTGTAGACTAATAAATGCATTGATTTAGTCTATTTTGTTTGCAATGCTTTGGGCACTGATGACCCTGGACCACAGACACTGCTGTTACGTTTTGTTCAATAGTATGCTCAAGAAGCATTAGTAGGATAGGAAATAATTTATACAACTATTTTGTTTGATTTGATGTTTGACAAGTAGAGTGAGTGTTGATAGTGAAATCATTGATGTGAAAGTTGTCGGAGAGATGTGAAATGAATATAAGTAATCTGAGCAAGTGTAGAATTGTTTATAAATATTAAGAAAGCTAAGTGTGTTGGTGAAATTGGTGGTGTCTGTGTAAGAGAGGTTGGGAAGGTGTGAATTAAAAAGTGATTGGAGGTATGTGCTGTGGCAATGGTAGAAAGGTGTTTGGAGTGAGCTTAACTTAATTTATTCTCAAATAAGCATTCATTGTTGTTCTAACTTGCACTGCATCCTGTCTTGTGAAAATAATTTGAATTCAGCTCACCAGAGCTGTGATACTACTGGAAACGACTGCAGGTTTCCACATTCTAGCACAACCTGTCACGATTAATGGTCTGAATGTAAATGACTGACCTGTTTCATTTAACTGGTCAGTACATTAAACTATGTTTAATACTGGCATGACTGCTTGGCTTTAGTAGTTTGCCAGTTATTGTAGGGACATGTATCAAATCCCATAAGTGTTTGAAATCCAGCCAAAGATCAGTTCCTGAATATCACAAATAAAATGTAAGAGTGAAAAAGAAAAGTATTCCTCATAGAGAAGAGTTGTCTCTTCTACACTGCAAATAAATGCAATCACTATAAGATATCTACACTTCAGGGCAGCAATCAGTGCAATCACTATAAGATAGCTACACTTCAGGGCAGCAATCAGTGCAATCACTACAAGATAGCTACACTTCAGGGTAGCGATCGGTGCATTGTTCTAAGCTTTGTACTTCTGGAATCAGGGAAAAGGCCAAAGTAATCATGAACAAAGATTCCAAATCAGGGTCTTACTATTTAAATATTTGTACTACTGCCTTAAAAAGACGACCGAATAAGAAGATTTGATGGACAATTTTGTTCTGGAGAAATTGACTTAGGCTACTTTTGAGCCTGCTGTTTTAGCTTCCTTGCAATGTTGTTCTTCGAAGACTGTTCTTTTGTTAGCTCTTACTTCTGCCAGATAGGTGTCTGAGTTGCAAGCCCTTAGGGCTTGTCCACCTTTTTTGATATTTCATGAGGACAGGGTGTCCTTACTAATCCTTCTTTTATGCCCATGGTGGTTGAGTTGTCACTTAATCAGCCTATTTACCTATTTTTTCCCCTCTCAGCAATCTGATAGTGAGAGGGGGCTGCGTACTTTAGACGTGCATAGACAGCTCAGATTTTATTTGGATAAGACTAAAGCTATCAAAAAATCTGATCAGCTGTTTGTTTCCTTTCATTCTAGGTCTTTAGGATTGGCTGTTTCCAAGCAAACTATTTCTACTTGGATTTCAAAGGCTATTACTTTTTGTTTCACTTTTCATGGCAAGATGTTTCCCTTTTCTGTAAAGGCTCATTCTACTAGAGCTGTGGCTTCTTCTAGTGCTTTTTTCAAGGGTTCAGACTCTAATTCTATTCTTGAAGCAGCTACCTGAACTTCTGTGCATACTTTTAACAAACACTACAAGTTGGATGGTATCTCCAGAGCTAGAGCTGGTTTTGCTAATGCCATTCTTCGTGGCTTCTTAGAGGTCTCTACTGCTGCTTCCTCCTCTCAAGTTTCTTCTTGAACTTTGACACTCTCCCATAAGTTATGAATACTGCAGCGGTGACACTCTCCCATAAGTTATGAATACTGCAGCGGTGAATGTAAGGACATAGTACAGTTGTGTAAAATCTTACCATAAAGGTAGATGTCCTTGCCTTCACCACTGAAGTATTCATTCTCTCCCTCCCTCCATCCACTAGTCTTTTTTCCTACCTGGATGTGCAGGGTCTCTTTGGTTTTCCTTGGACTGCTGTTCCTACTGGGGCAATCGGTTCTGAGGATGGTATGCCTGAACATCACCTTTATGCTCTCCTCTGTATGAGAAAAGTGTTATTGATGTTCAGAGTACCTTAAAGCAGTGGTACATTTTGGGAGACTGGCCGGATGACGGGCTTCATGGCAGGCAATCCCCATAAGTAATGAATACTACAGCAGTGAAGGCAAGGACATCTACCATTATGGTAAGATTTTACACAACTGTACTATTTGCCACTTTGCAGTCTACAAACTAGGCTGTAGGTGATTTGGTCACATTGACTAATGTCACCAAAAAGGGCATGGATACTTTTGTGTGCTAAATGAACTGAGGACCTGACCTGTGACAGAGTGGGAAGGGTCTACACCTCCCCTTTTCACAAATTTGTACCTGCCATAAAGCCCAGCAGCCCTGGGTCAATAAGCTAAAGGCAAGCCAGTGTTCAGCTGATGAGCTTGGGTAACCTGGGATAGCTCTTTTGAGCAAAAAGCTGGAAATGAAATCAGTCAACCTGCCAAACATAAGCTAAGGACTGGTGCACTGAATATTGGTTAACTGACATGATGCAGTTTGGAAATGGATGAGATGATGTGAAGGAGGGGGTTGGGCATCCTGTGCATCTAAGAGACAAGATGGAAGGGTAGGGTGATAAAAATTGCTTGGCTTGAAATCCAGAATCTACTAAAGGGGAGAGCAGGCCACACAAATGGTGTGGGAGATCATTTTGTGAAGACAGCGAGGGATTTCATTGTAGTTTCATTGCAAGTTGAAATGTATTTAAACATTCTATAGCTTTCTTCAAGCAAAGAAGCTTATTAATGTTCCACAAAACATTTGCATGATTTTCAGAGACGTGGAGAGAGTCTGAAACTTCATGTATTTAACAGGCTATCTTTTACCTGATGAAGTACAAATACTGCCTGTTGAGAAAGTGAAGGATGTGGTTATAGTGTACTGCTATTAACCTTATAAAAAAAACTTTTAGTAAGTAGTAAAATAATGATGATGAAGTGCATAACTGTATATGACAGTCTGCCAGTGTCCTCTACTGATATTAAAACAATCTGGTTCAAATTACAAATCATCATGTGTATTCAGTTTATACTAACTTAAAAGTGATTAAAGCAATATAAAAAAAGATACTGAAGTATAAAGAATACAGTTTGGGTAACATGCCTTGTTAAAAAGAAAAAATCAAAGTGACAACTCCCCCTGCACCTCACCCCACAAATGATTTATTCTACCAAAGAGGTTACAACACCTTGGAGAAAAACGTACAAAGTGCACTGTATATTGATGCAACCCAGGGGTGGCAAAACACCAGAATTTAGAACACCTATGCAAAAGGGCTTGATTGGATGCAGCCCATTACAGGAAGAAGCAGGAAAAGTCATCTCCACTGCAAAAGTCTTGTAATATGCCCATTTTTATGTTTTTCATATTAAACACTTTGTGATATGGAAATTTGTGTGTTGTATTTGTTATTTAGGTATTATGATTGCCTTCAGCGTTACAATGTACAACATTAAACTGCTCTTTACCTTTGAAGTCTTTCTTTAAAAAAACTGTCTCTGCATTATTAACTGGGTAGGACTACTTTATGTAGCGATCAAAAAGCTAACACAGCATTTTGATAAAACAGCTGTCCTTTGTACTGCTATGAAGAGGAAAAATAAATAAAGGGAGCTACAAATTCTAGTTATTCTGCATCACTTACTAGAAACAAATAGTTCCACAAAACATCAGTAGGTGCTGCATTTCTGTTAACTGTCGCACATAGTCTTCCAAGTGAAATTAATTCAAAAAGAGACTCATTTTATGACACTAATGTGAATTTCAGGTTAAAATTCAGTGAATCTTTCAACCTGCTATATTCAGTGATATAGCTGTTGAGTTCTCATACAATAGTTTTTAAGGATACATTGTTTTACCGGCAAAATACGTATAAATTCTGCGTTATATTATTTCAATATGGTGGTCACTATCAGCGTACATTTGTCATATATTTGGTGGTAGATGCTTTGATTATCCCTTCATTTTTTCACAAACATATACTGCATTCTAGGTTCATAGCAAGGAAGGGGGACCTAGAGTACGACCCACACAGCCCAGATTTGACTATCATCCCAGGAGATGTGGGGAAAAAAGCCTGGGGGGGGATGAGCAATGAAGCATTATTTACTCCCCCCCCCCCCACTTCTCTCCCTGAATTTGAGGGACTGCATATCTCAGAGGGCTCTTTTACCATGAAATAATTTGTGCTAAAGAATGGAGATCTGGTGGTATGCATTGACTTACAAAGGAGGCATGGTTGATTACATCACCCATTTGAATAAGTCGTATCCTGCTGCCATGGGCTTTGTATACCTACCCATGAAGCACCACCATGGCATATATGGAGGAAAAAATTCAGTCATATAGCACAAACCCCATGAGATTGCTCCAAGACACCAGATCTTATTTGGACCACATCAGCTTGGAATGAGACTGCTGTCTGCCTGCTTCTGTGGGACTAGCTGCAGTCTAGGGGAGGATGTAAACTCCTCAGTTAGAGGAGCAGATATGAAGGGGTGTGCTGGTACACAGTAAACAGTAATCTGTCACACACAAGTCTTAAATAAATGAACTAAAATGCATTGTAGTCTCCTTTAGAGCAATGGTCCTGGACTGGGTGAAAAGGAGACATGCTTCTGGAGCATTTCTCCACGGGCCTCTGCTGAAAACAGGATCTGTGGAACCTAGTCGGACTTTCCCGATCAACAAATGTTAAATAAATAAATAAATAAATGAAACTGATTCCATCTTAAGTTAAATGTCTAACTGAAACAGCTGTTTAATAAATATAGCATTAATGCCTTGATGTGTGCTTACATGGATCCAAGCCTTTTCTTTATATGACTACCTTTAAAGAACTGAGCACTTTTGAAAGAGAAATTCAACAAAATACAGACTTATTTAAAAAGTCAGCATTGAAAACAGTTTTGACTAAACAGTTTACATCCACGCTTCCAGAGCCTCACTTGGTACACAATTATAACCAAGACATTTTTCCATCTGAAAAGACTAATCCCCACAATTCCCTGTACCTTAAGTAACTTTTAGATATGGTTAAAGAAAAAAAATGCCATTTTTTGCCCAACAGAAGACTCCCTAACCGTCGTAGGCTTATTGACCTAGCATTGCAAGAAGGTGGTAAAAACCTTGCTAACTTTTTTCCAGCATCTGAAAAGGACACTAATAAGTGATACTAAAAGCTACCACTGGATTATCCCATCACACTGACCATTCACATTCCCAGTGACCTCCAATAACCAGAACTGAACTTCCGAGACAATTAGGAAATCCAGTCTGTTGTTGTGATTATTGCTGCTGAATGAGCTGTAGACCAGATCTCCTTGACTCTGTAACATTCCAAAATCATATACAAGAAATCTACAGCATCTACATCATATCTCCAGCATTTTACATTATCACTTCCTCTTGTAGTATGTGCCTTAGGTATCCCTTGCTACAAGTCCTCCTATTTGAAGTGCATACATAGACTAGGGGCAATTTCATACTGCCTTACCTGCAGAGCCATAAGCTGCTTTGAGCAATAATACCACCAGTTCCTCCCATTTACCCTTCTGCCCATCAGTTCTATGACTGTCCTGCTCATACCAGTCAACTTCTTTGAGTAAGGAATCTGGACAAAGCCACAAAAAAAGTGGTACAAATGGTGAACATTTTTAAATATTGCTCTTACAAACTTAGAAAGTTGATAGAATAACAGGTTTTGCATTAGCATGAATTTTCTGAAGGGTATGAAGTCTAAAACTCAAATGTCTGTCATTATTTTCTAACTTCAGTCTTTAATGATTTGCCACTAATTTGCCAGAAAGCCAAATTTTATGAAAAACGGACCAAAAATATAAGGCAAAAATCTAGGCATTCTGCGAAAATCTGTACAGTTGAGAGGTATGGTCCCGCTCCATTAGTTTTATAAATCCTAGAGAATTTTCCTAGGGAATATTCTATGTATGCATAGTTCTTTACTGTGAACACCTAAACTGCATACTGAAAGTTTGAGTTTATGATTTAGTCAGTTAAGCTGCAGGAACTGACAACATTTTATGTGATCCCGGGTGGGTTTCTTGCATCATTCTGAGAATATGTGCATCTTTTGGGCTTGAATGGGATAGAAACAAGCCCAGATATATACCTATTAATCAATGGGCCCTAACAACACCTTTTATCTTTCACTCTATAACTGCAGTTTTCTCAAAATCTGTTCCATAAATTCTCTCTCACAACTTCTATGTTTTGCTTCCATAGGCAGTCTAGATTTTCCTCTGCCATCTTCCCATATCATGGATTTGCAGAATGGGTTTCTGCTTTACTGATGGAGAATGATCGACTTTTTGTGGATATAATGGAGTGGGGGTGCCCTGGCTTGACAATATTGGGTTGCCCTACCAGCTTTAGTGTAGCACCTTAAATCAGGAAGTTCAAGTCCTGCAGATCTCAGGGGAATGTATGTGATTTTTGTGTGCAATTTCTGGGCCTTTACCTATAACAAAGTATTTTGCAATTCTCTGTAGCTTAAGAAGGGCACTAAACATATCAGATTGGGAACATTTCTTGTAACAAAAATAAATTTTGGTAAGGGAAATATTTTAACTGCTTGTCTTTGCTAAGAAAGAGAGCTAGAGATTGTTCCATGTTTTAATTCTATGCTGGAGCTGTCTAAATTAAAGGCTAATATCTTTTAACAAACTGGTAAATTGTGGACCAATGTGCACCCCAGGTATGTATATTTTTGCTGACATTTAAGACCAGTAGTCTGGTTGAGTTCATCTGAGGACTTTCTAAATAGAAAACGCATTGCCTTGCCTTTGCTGAGCTTCAGTCCCAAGAGACCACCAAATGTTTTCAAACACTTTTAGGACATTAGGTTGTTTTTCTATTAAATTAACTAGCAAGATAGCAAAATCCCCCAGAGCCCAAATAACATTTGCAACGTCATGATTGACAAGTGCAGCAGTTTTTAGAGGATCAGCTTTCTTGATTGCTGCCAAGCAGCATCATTAGCAGCCCAGGTTCCAGTCAGCCTTGCTCTCCAGTATGTTTTCTGGGTCTCCTGCTGTAGCTTGTACATAACCAATTGATAACTGGTGGCTTTTCTTGCAAGAGTAAAAATCGGGCAGCTGTTTTATTTCAGGAGCAAGGTGCATCAGAATTTTCCAAGTTTCTTTTGTCATTATTTAACTGACAGTTCATTACCCTGTTTATGGGGGTAATTCCCTAATTAGTGCACCTTGTTCCTTCTCCCTCTTCAGTTCAGTAAACCTATTCACACAACTTGATTAGCCGTTCCTTTCAAAGGCCCACTCTCCCCTTTATCTGACCAATTCCCTACCCACCAACTGGACAAGTCCCCCCATTGGTGCCCCAACATTGTTTTTTTCTACATAGTGATTGGCTAGCTTTGATACCCTAGTTTGTCTCTCTAATGACACATTCTTTAGCCTACCTGTGCACTATCCCCCTTCACCTGAGGACTCAAAATGGTCTCAGCATAAAAAATGGAATCACCCATCACCACTTGTGTGGGGAGAAATCTCCCTTTCATTCTTGCTTTCAACCCAAGTGGTTTTACCTAGAAGCATGCAGGATTATGATACCACTTTAACATCAAGTCTAGGAAATCATGTTACTACTTCTTTCTTTTATACTATAAAGATTTTCACTAATAAAAGCCCTTATGATGAGACCCTCCTTTCAGCATAAATGTTGTCTTGAAACAGTAGTCCCCCTTTTGGTTAACTTCGTAACTAATTCCCTTGATTTATAATTCCTGATTAACTACTCGCTGCAACATATCCACAACTATACCTATTGCCTTCAACTAACCGAGCTGCTCCTATGCCCACTATACCCTCAATTTTCTTCCTCTGTTTCTATCCCTAGTTTCAAAAAAATTCCAGATTTTATAATTTTTTTCATTGGTTTCTAGGATTTCTGGCTCTCCTTTAATTGGTCACTTCCAGGTACCTGTTAGCTGTCTAGTAAAAGGTAACCCCTGAGCATCTATTTTCAGTTAAGACACTGAAGTTTTGTTGTGGACCTGTGTTTCTTATTGGTGCAGCATTTCTTTAACATACCCCCTCAAACTGCAGAACTCTTTGTGACTACTTCTAATTAGTCTACATATTGTTATATTTGAATATTGCAATTGTTAAATATTTATTATCTGAAGCCGAATGTCTTGCCAAAAGTGCTTGCTTTTAAACTACATGTACAGCTTCATAATTTTAGTTTTATAACTGGTAAGCGTTGAACTTTTACACACAAACATTTTCAGTATCCTATTTTAGGTATTAATATTTACAGTAATAAATACAAAAATGTATTGGAAACCAACATTTATTTTAAACACAGCCAGGGTAAGTAAGTGCATATGACCAGGAAACACCGACATTTTATAAAAAATACTGTGAAGACCTATTTTGTGAGGATTATGTTTCACTGAAATTTGTAAGGCAATCAACGATCTGGCCTGACATTTGTAGACAGATGCATCAACTGAAGTTTAAGATGTTACATACATGGCACTATATTGATAGCATGGATACTTCTCATTAACCAAATAATACTTTGTGGGGAAACCTGTTTTATGGATTTGCATATTCTCTGGAGTCTCATTCCATTGAAAGTGTTATTTATAATAACTGGTTTCAGTATGATTTGTCATAGACAGAACTGGTGAAGTTTAAAGTTGCTGATCATAGCATACTTTTTAGCAACATGCTGACAAATCAACTGGTTGTGTTCAAATTCGATGGTGCTATTACCTGTATGGATTGCATACCTTCTTGGTGATATCCACACCACATAGAAATAAGGAGTGCAAACTAAATACTAATCACTTTACAACTCATTAGGTAGCCAATTGGCTCACAAATAGAACCCAGGAAATTAGACTAGGCCGCTCTACCTCCCCAAAAAGATCTGTCACTGATGGTGTACCCCTGTAGTTAGTCCTTGGGCCAGTCCTCTTTGGCATTTACTTTTTGAAGGTCAAAGCTAATGCTAAGGGGTTTATGGTGGATGTTTGTAAATCACTGCAAATGTGGTGGCATTGTAAATCCTCCAGAGGATGCCAGAATTCTCCAAAGGCCTTTCCCAAACAATTAGCTGCTCTCAAACTATGGGCTAAAATGAAATGCCAACACATGTACAGTAGTCTCCTTTGGTATTAACAAATCACATCTGAAAACTGATCAGGTAGTTAGGGACCTGAGAACCTATGTAGATAACACTGTTGTTCGATCAACATATATCCTCTATTGAAAGAAATTCCTTTTTCATTGTCTAGTTTAACATTAAGGATATGACATATAGATCCAAGAATGTGATCATTCCACTGCGTTCAGCACTTAAGCTGATCGTTGATTTTAATGTTCCCTTTGGTATGTACCTGTCCAAATAAGTAACACAACTTGAATGACCATAATGCATTCTCACCAAGAAAATCAAGGGCCTAAATCATAAAAGCTAAAATGACCATCACAAAGCCTTGTCCCTCTTCTCGGTATCGTACAGGCAGGCTACCGATTGCAATGTCTGCCTCACATACAGACCCTGTCAGATCCACTACTGTGCATTCACAGGTCTAATGGCATAAACACCAGCTCAGGCGACCTTAATCTTTTCTGCAACATATATAGAACATGTTGGAGGGGCATGAATCACAGGGAATACCACTTCCTCAGAACTATCTTCCTCTCCACAGAAAAAACAAATTATTTCCATTACTCTCTTCAGACATAATCTGGATAAATGAACGGGAAACCACAAATTCATCCCTGGTTTTGCATCCTTGTGCCTTAATGAATAGGGGTAATTGTAAATAGTCTACCTTGCTCTGTGTTAAATTGCAAGGGCTGAAAACTTCATGGGAATGTATGGCTAGGCTTCTAAAGATCTTCATAGATCAATAACTTGGTACCTATAAACCTATGACAGCTGAACTACAGCAATAACAACACCAAGAGTATGGCACTAAAGGTGTACGTGCCTGGGTGGAGGCAATTGTGAACCCGGACATTGATTCCATCCAAAGGACAGTGTATACCTGTATGAGGTTATGTGAACGCAGCAGTTAATGCCAGCACATAGTGCATATTTCAGTGTTTTTGCCTGCAGCAAAGTTAACCTCAACTATGGTGTCAGTGGGTTCCCATTACTGTCTCTCAGTGAACATGCTGCTTGCTTTCTATATATTTTACGTAGTAGGGATCCTTGTGTCTCCAAATTTTAGCTTTTGCGAATGTCTGCTATTGTCCTTGACAATTTTTGACCAGCAGTTTATCACAAAGATTTCAGCTGCACTGAATGGGCTAAGGTGATTCTTCCTTAGTGAACTGACTGCCTACTCCATTCTATATATATATATATATATATATATATATATATATATATATATATATATCTATTCCATCGTAGAGACTGCTGTTCCCCTATCTTTAATTTATAGTGCAGCCTCCCCCAAGATCCCTCAGAACCAAATGTAGTACCATGGATGTATACAGGTCATGCTTCCTAAAATGACAAACAAAGCACATATTCCAGCTCAGTATCATATGATATATTGTTTCTGGTCCCATGTAACTCCTTAAGTCAAGCACAAGCAATTTGGTGACTTGGACATTTCATCTAGTTTACTTTGTTCATTTTGTAGCCAGCTGTCTTCGTTCACCAGTAGGTTCACCATAATGAGTATATTTTATACTCTCCTGATATGGCTAGAATAAATAGGAACAGGACACATGTTTCATTAAGGGGCACACACTGAAATAGTACCTCAAATTAATATATAGATTTCATTAGGTCTATAAGCTGAAAAGGAATATTTACATATAAGAAATGGAATAATACAATCTCATTAGGCAGGTGATATTAATGCATTCTGCAACATGTTAAAAAGTGTCATTTGTAGTTGCATTGTAACAGCACGAGTTACGTATAATTGAACACTGATTTTAAATGTATTCCATTTTATGTTGGTAAGACTACTGGATAATGTGAAATCAGAAAACATGATTGTGTTAATGCTATGGATAAAAAAGTATTTTAAAGGCATTGTTAAAAAGTAACAGATGGAAGAAGATAACTATACTTTAAAAGTGTGTTATGTTTACCAAAGTCCAAGCAAGGATGGTGATTATCAAACAGATTTAGTGGAGGAAGAATGACTGGTAGATTTAACTGAATGCTGCCATAAATCTTGGTTTAAATACCAGATCAGCTTAGAGCCAAACCTGATTGTTTCACATACGCGCTCACACACACACACACACACACACACACACATATATATATATATATATATATATATATATATATATATATATATATATATATATATATATATATTTGCTTAGTATAATAGTAAAATAGGTTGATGAGGTACCTTGTGTGTGAAAGATTGCCAATAATTTGTTGTGTGTGACAACCATGTTTACTGAGATTAGTGACTGAACTTTTCATTGTTGGTCTAAATTTTTTGGTACACTAGTTGATTTTTGAGTGAAATATTATGATATAAAAATATGGAATGCCACAGAAATATTCTGCGTAGATTTGCAGGCCAACAGAAATACACTTCCTTCTGGTCAGCAGGTACTTGGCCACATCTAAGGCAAAGAAGTAAGTGGGCTACCTATTGTGCGTATAACTCATGCTAGTAAGATACACATCAGTATCACTTCTGCCTGTGAAAGCAAAGTATGGCTTCCTCAGCAAGTTAAAGCAATAAGTTGGAGACACAGCAATAAAAACAGTTGGGTGTGGAATGCCAAACAAAACATGAATAATATTACTGTTTCAGACAGCCATTACTAAAATGGTCATGCACCTAAAAAAGTGTTACCTAGTTTATATTTATGAAATGATGGCACAAGGGGTTGCACCTGGTGCAGGTATTACAGCATGCTGTGGGGGGAGTATTGTGAGGCATAATCCCAAAGGGCAAGTTCCTTGCTGGCCCCGAGTATGTGGTAATATCTTTAACATGGACACCCTCAAGTACCTTATAGCACTTACAAAATGCATATAGGTATTTTTTTACCATTTGAATTTGACAGTTAGATTATTTAAGGGAATTGCACATTTTATTGTGTACTTGAATGTAAAATAGTTCCTCCACACATGTTAAATTGATAACTGTGCATGATTATAACTTTTTAACTGCATGGCATTTTGGCCTGAAATGTTCAAGCTAGTCATTTAAGGGGCACTTCTGTTAAACTGCTGTGTGCTTTTGCAAACTCCAATTTCTAAACAAATGCTAATACTAGACAGCATCTCAGCTGAGTCTGGCAACAATGAGGTTGGATAAGGAGGCTAACCTCATTAATATGTAAAGTGCTTTCTAAGTAACACAACCTCAGAAACATTCACAACACTAAGCATTTTGGTGGCTACTCCAAGGATGACCAACATGTGGAAGAAGACTGAATTCTTATGCTTCGGTTTCCAGAGGTTCAACCCATGAATGTTTGGAATTCCTCCATAGGACTACATTTGCTTCTGAGGGATGTTGGGTGAGTCTGCAGTCACCCTGCTTAAACCAGTGACCTCTTTCAGTGTGGTGTGTTGTAAAGGTACACAGCAAACTCCCCCAAATGGGAGAATATATAACAAACACAAAAGTTGTGAATTGTGCCAGAACAATTCCCTTTTGTGGGGAATTTCCTCCTTTTTTGAGTTGATGTGACACTGGAGTTGCTATATATAAGTTTGGGGATATGGGAGGCTTTCACCATATATCGGGGTGCAGGGAATCACTTAAGTGTTTTTCAAGCATATTTTTGGTGAATGCAGTTTTGGAGGTTCTGATCCTCTGTGCATTCATTCTCTCTTGCCCATTCATAGTGGAAGCTTACTCTTAGAACTGAATGGCACTTGTATGTAAGCAGTAATGCTGCCCTCCACATCCTGTTTAAGATGTCTTACCTGATGATATGCTTGTTGCACCCTAAAAATATTCACAAGAGTTACCATTTTGGTGGCATCTCCCAACAACTAAAAAAAAGTATGTATATAGTAATGCTCCACCGACCTTCATTATTTTTGTTAAATTGGTTTAGCTGACAGTATGCTTGTTTTTGTTTCATTGGGTTTATTTGGTAATTGTCATATGCGTTTTATTTCTATTTTAATACGCATTTGATTTTACTTTTTGTGTTTAACTTGTATATACTTTATCTTCAGATTTACCTCTTGGGTCAAACAATGCCAGGCAGATTTTTTTCGTGTGTGTGTGTGTGTGTGTGTGTGTGTGTGTGTGTGTGTGTGTGTGTTTGAAGGTGTGTAATTTGATATTTAGGTTCGAGTGGCTACTTTCTGTTGCTGTAGTGACTGTTTTACTACTTGTTTATTTCCTATATTTACTTTGTCTTTCTACACTGCTTCATTTTCTGTTTGTGGAATTTAAGCTTTCACTTTCTTTGGGAGATTATTTTTTACCTTATTTGATTTATTTATTTATTTATTTTTTTTACTGTTCTTGCTCGTGTTATGTACTTTACAGTAAGAGCACTAAAAATTCAAATTAAAGTGCATCTAGCCTGTGTCAGGTCTATGTTCAGTCATTGAATACAGATTACAGTGAATGCACGCCTTATAGAATGTGAAACCGTGAGACTTAAAGTAACAAAAACGCTTAACATCATAAAAAATTCAGTGAATGGCCATAGCTGGCCAATAACCAGGAAGTACCATGATGCACAAGGTAAACAAAGGAAGCCTTTTTTTTTTTAATTTGCCCTATTCCCCACTGTAATGTGATCTCAAAGCTGGTGTATATATAGTTTGGGGGGGGGGTGTGAGGGTGATGCTCCCTACCTTGGTTGATTACGTTTGTGATGCTGGCCAACTATGGCCATTCAATGAATTGGTTTACAATGTTCTGCATTTTTGGCACTTTAAAGTTTTGCTGTTTCACCTTTGATTATAAGGTGTTCGCTGTAATCCATATCCAAAGCACAAACATATAGCACCTGTGCCACAGTCCTGAATCCTCTTTTTTTGGTCTCTAGTTACTATTTTGTGTTATGCAGACTTAAAAAATGCATTTGGGTTGGGTTGTTTACTTCCTGTGTTTGCTAGTTTTTATTAGTTTGCTGTTTTTCAGCATTGGTCTTTTTTTCCTGCTAAATGTCTTTCAAGATGTTATAATTTTCAAGTTTTGTTATGGAGTTAGGGATTTGTGAATGTGAGGTCCCAGATGGCCTGTACTAGCTGTTCTTCTTTCTATGAACTGATTTGATGCACTGGCAGATAGCAATCTGACTAGTTTTCTTTTTTCCTTTAGAGATAGATAGGCAGATAAATAGATTGATATGTATCGGATTATTCCCTTTCCCTAGCTTTGCTTATTTAGGTAAACAGTATCAGTATATACAAATTTCCCTCATAAATATCACAAAATAGGTCTGAAATCTTAAATTCATATGGGTACTTGAGAAAAGACTGCTGACATGACCAGAATACGAAATCATTACATATATACACAACTCTAAATTGGCTATTTTTAAATGTAGGTATGTCCTCTTAGGTTTGCTGATCTTAAAGCATGTACTGGGAATTGTAAGATAAAATTAAAGATGCCCATCAATTCTACGCTTTGAAGTATACAAATCTGGCAAACACTTCAGGTAGCTTCATGATGTTTGTTCATACCATCATATGTCAATTTACAATTTAAACACAATTGCATTTACATAATTTTTAGTGAGTGGAACCTAACTTACTTATATATAAAGTTTTGAAATGAAATGAATTCTGGTTATATTCACATCCCAAATACACTAATATAAAACGCAGACAACAGTAAATACTTACTCATTAGTGGAGGAACCCAAACTGCAGTTTTTTGAAAGGATGTCATTTATTATATATAGTATAGTATCTGCAAGCTCCAAAGTGACTTCGCTAATGTCCAGAATTTCATTAATTTTGGAGAATATAATGTCGAGTTCTTCTTTAGACAAAGTAGGAGCATCTTCAGTCAGGTGCAAAATCAGCTTAGCTACATCACCTGCATTATCTAGTATAAGCAGAACATAAAAAATACTAAAAATGCAAAACGAGCAGAACATCAAAAAATACTAAAAATGCAAAACGAGCAGAACATCAAAAAATACTAAAAATGCAAAACGAGCAGAACATCAAAAAATACTAAAAATGCAAAACGAGCAGAACATCAAAAATTACTAAAAATGCAAAACAAGCAGAACATCAAAAAATACTAAAAATGCAAAACATACCTTTAAGTAACAGAATAATCAGCAACTGAAAAAATACAGTGCACGAGATGAAAGCAGATAAAAAAAAAATTTCTTGACTGTCAACTATAAAATGCAGTAGGAAAAAAACTGAGACTGCTATAATATCTATAGATCTAAAGGTGATCTAAATTGGTCCAGAGAAAAAGGCGGAGGTTATAATGGAAGATTATGCAAGCACTACTGTCATCTCACTGATAGGAATGGCTTTTTGTAGATGTGTACATGGAAACAATAAACTAGGACAGATTCATCATTACAAATGCCATTTGCGAAGATTACAGACTCTCCATACAAAGATCTGAATAGCTGATATTTTAATATTTACTTTCAGACAAGAGTTAGGGTTTCCATTGAAAGCAGCAAAATCCCTTAAGTCAATGGGGAGCAGGCACATAATCGAGTTTATGCATTATTAACCTTGACTTCCTGGATTTTCTTTCAGACTCATCCTTGACAAATGACTAGATTTTGTTCATACTCCAGACTAGTCATAAGGTACCAATGCTTTTCCATGAGAAGGATAGACTCTCAGAGCTCTAACAAGTTATTTCATTCTCTTAGGTTCCTTTCAACACTAAGTTGGATTTGTACAGGCAAAACATGTAAACTTAATACTTTGTCCCAAGGCATTTTCCGAAAACACCTAAGCAAGTTGAAGTAAATGAATAATTGCAGCTTAATAACAACACTATTACTTTTTTTTTGTTTGCTCACAGCTTCTGCCCAGTGGCTCACCCATTCTGCACTGACTTACCTCTTTTATTGAAGCAATAGCCCCAGTTCTATTCACTCACCAATGGATGCAAAAGTTGGGTGTTGGGGAATAGGGTAGTCTGTCAGTTGTACAAACCATACTACCCCATACCTCGTGGAAGCTTGTGTGCTGCACAAGTGTTGCTCAGGAGAGGTGCATGCATGCAACCAAGCAAGCCTAACTTCCCAGCTAAGCAGGACATCACCATGCAGTGCAGCCATGCTAGGCTCATTGTTGGGGTGATGCACTAAAATGTATACAGGTATCACCATTGCAATGTGCCAAACAGATCCCCTTTCTAAGGATGGGTGACGTAGCATCAGATGATCACTCCTGTCCTCCCCTCTCAGGCCATCCAGTTCCCATGATACTCACTGAATACAGGTGGTCTGAGTGTGCAGTCAGGGCTTTATCCCTCTTTGTCATGGGACCAAGTTATAACAACATTATTATTGACAATATCTTGAATATACTGCTTAAAGATATACAATACTGAATGTGTATGATCCCTAAATTTAAGCATGGTCTGGCCTGGCTAATATTCTGATGGGATTTTACGTGGGGAAAACAGACGCTCAAGGATTAATTGCTTTTTAATAACGGCATATTTTATAAGATAGTTTTGATGGGCACCTTTCATCTTACTGTACAAAAACTCTAATGCAGAGTTTAATAATTTAAGCAGTTAATGATTTAATATATAATCATTTTCTCTTCAAATTCTGAAGTATTTTGTGTACTGTAACATTTCTTGTCAATTTGCCTTGCCTGAACTGCTAAAAAATAACCAACTTAAGTACTGTTTTAAAAAGTAAAATGGCTTTAAAGGATTCAGAAGTATATCAGACATATAGAAACCTGGTTAAAGCCTTACCTGTTTTGTACAAAAATGCCTCAAGTTGCAAAATTTAGTGAGTGTGAACCAAAGAATGAATCATTTATACCCTTTTTGAAAAGTGACATAGGTGAAGCTTCTTAATTGCACCCTGTAGACCATTAATATTTCACCACAACAATAAGTTATTCAGAGGGGGTAAATCCTCATCGCCTGTCCTCCTGAAAACATCTTTGTTCAGTCAATCCCCATATGCAAGTGAGAGTTTACATTGTCATTTTAGACAAGTGAGAGGAAGTCTCAACAGAGCTTGATAGAGAGATCAGATAAAAAGCTGTCATTTGGAGAAAAAAAAAGGTTGCAAGGGTAAGAAAAGGTGAAACAGAAAAAAGCAAGTAGTTGGGGGGGACTCTGCATTCTAGACTGAAATTTCAAGGCTGAACAGTGCACTTGAATGCAAAATACAGGTAAAATGGTTATCCCAGTCTCTGACAGCACTCAGAATCTTCCCAGAGATCAGAGGATGAGAGTAAAAGGGTAAAATATCATGACAGTGCTAGCTAGAAGATGAAAGAAAAATGACTGTATCTTGGAAATAATGAGAGGAACATAATTCTGCGTCAAAGCAGAACTATAAAAAGACTAAACAGATGTTTAGAAATATCTTGTTTAAATATTGTTAACGGTTTAGAGCCCAAACATGTTAGTCTTAGACATGAAGACAGTGATGAAATTATGGATGATTCTACGTATGTTATTCATTGTCTAATCGCAGAACTCAAGGCAAACCTCATTCTAATTATTAGTGACTTAATCATATGAAAATTTAGAGAGGATTGTGATTGTTGGCCTTGTATGTAAAGCCATGAAAAGAATTATCATGGAGATGATCAACAGAGATACAGTAAACCTCCAGACGCTGGACCCAACCCAGTTTGGTTTTGTAAAGGGCAGGTCATGCCTACTCAGCCTGGTGGACTTCTTTGAGAAGGTCACCAAAGCAATGGATGAGGGCAGAATCATTCACACTGCCTCCCTTGACCTGGCCAAGGCATTAGACACAATACCCCACTTGGGCATTGTTGACAGACTCTAGGTTAAGTACAAACCCGTATGTCACTCAGTAGATAGCCAACTGGCTCACATGACCAAGGAAGTTAGAATTGGGGAGTCCACCTCTACAAAGAGGCCAGTCACAAGAGGAATCCCTCTGGGATCAGTCCTTGGATGGCTCCTTTTTGGCATTTACTTCTCAGAAGTCAAGGCCAATGTCAGTGGTCTCTGGCTGACTAAATTTTCAAATGAGTGCAAATTAGGAGCTGTCATTGAATCTCACACTGATACAAATATTCTCCAGGAGGGGCTGACACACACAAACTGGTGTTAGAGTCCTGGACTAAAACTAAATGTGAAGAAATGCATAACAGTCTACTTTGGGAAGTCATCCATCCCTTGTGACTATCATATTGAGAACACACCCCTTAGAGTTGACCCAGTAGTCAGGGACTTGGGGACACACACAGATAGTAATATATCCTTTGATCATCATGTGTCTGCAGTGGGGAGGAAATCATTCTATGTTGTGCAACTTATAAACAAAGGTATGGCATCGAAGTCCAATGAAGTCATTGTTCCAATGTATTCGACATTCATCAGACCTATCATTGAGTTCAGTGCCCCCTTTGGTATGTACCTAACCAGACATATCCAACAAATGGAATGTCCAAAGAGGTTCCTCACTAAAAAAAATACAGAGCATAAGTAATATGTCCTATGCAGATCACCTCAAGGCCCTATCTGTCTATGGAACAGACTCCCCATCCATGTGAAGTAGAGTTCCTCCCTAATCCAATTCAAATGCAACTTGGACAACTGGATGGGAAACTAGAAATTCATCCCTGGTTTGGCACCTATGTCTCTGATGCAAACAGGTAGCCTGTAAATGGTTCATCTCCCAGGCCCATGCTTACACTTATCAAAAGTACCAGAACTCAGAGATTTGTGATACATGGCTAGGCTTAAAAAGGCCCTTGTGGTTATTAGCCTAGTAAACGCCTATAAGGTTTCTGATCATAATCAAGTTATGTGCTCAAGAGATGGATAATAAAAAAAATACCTTTAGAGTGGAGTGAAGCAAAGCTCAAGTGAATCTTGGCACCCATATTGACAATACATAACAAATGAGTTATAAATTAAGAGACCCAATTAAAATATTTTTTGCAGTGCATGGAGCTTTGGCTGCTCCATGTGCTATCATTGCAGGCAAAAGTGTAGGAACATGGTGTTTAGAGCTTTGAAAGCCTTTAAGTACTTAGCACCGTCACACAGACAAATGAGCAGGTTCAAACTGTCCCTCTAAGGAGTGAACAGCTTTGAAAGCTAAATCTATGCTGGAAAAAACTGTCAGTCCAATATCTGTTTTCCAGTGTGTTCTGGTAGTGGAACATCTCAGCATTTCTTAATTGTCTTAACTTTTTTTCTTCATCCAGCTTAAGCTGTTATATCACTCTGCCATACATGTTTTGTAATGTGGCAAAGTGAAGTGTCTAACAGCTTTTAAAACTGTTTAGCTTTTCACCATTCTGTGGTGGCAAGCATGGACTACTGTTAAGCTACAGAACAAGATCACAGCTTATGTCATTAAAGTGTTTTATACGCCTATCTTTTTTTTCTGTTTTAGAGCAAAATTACATCATTCCAGGTACTACATCTACTTTTATATTAATTCACCAAGCATAAAATATTAATATTCCACAACCAAAAATCCAGGAATCCAAATCTCGTGAAAAGTCCAATGGTCTGTTTTATTCTCATGAAATAAATTCTCCTAGTGCCTCGGCTTACAAAAAAGCCTTTACAGAGTAATCCCTATTCTAAAATACATCCCTTTTATACACTACAATCTTTGTTACAAAATTAAAGCAATTATACAATTAAACAATTAATTCCAAAAAGGCTATCATAAAAAACATTTCCAGTTTCATTCTCTATTTAAGCCTCTACTATAAAGTACAGTATATTTTAATATGAAAATGGATTCTTTTTTTTTTAAATAATATTTGATACTTTTTTCTCTCAAAAAATTACTATTGATTTGTTCCAGAAATGTAACCTGTAAACCCTCCAAATTCCCTTCATGGAATTTATTAAAATTTTCCACTATAGGGCTAGCGATTGTTATTATTCCTAACATCTCTTGCATGTTCTTTTATCCTGACTGCTAAACTTCTTTTGCTTTTACCAATGTAACGCTTGCCCCAAGGACACTTTAAATCATAAATAATACCTGCACTTTTACAAGAAAAAACTACCTGCTCTTGAAATCTTTTACCATTTATAGTTGAGAATGTCCTAACCACATATTTACAAACTGAGCAACCCCCACAGGTT
>NC_056749.1:694328871-694423871 GCF_019279795.1 Protopterus annectens
ATTGTATATCCTATCAAGCATGATGGCTATTTTTGAAGACCTAATTGAAATCTCCACTAAAAGATAACTTTATAAGTGGTCTTGAAGCATATTTACCATATTCTGTGTTAACTTGTGTCTATACATTTTATTTAATGCTGCTTACTTTTTTAACTTGTATGAATATTTATGAGCTATAATTTACTAAAACCTGTACTTTCTGTATTTAAGTCTATACCTTTGCATTGTCTGTTAGTGTCTTTAATTTTTGACCAATGTACAATAATCATGTAAAATGCACTGTAATTTGTAAATGTGCACTGTAATCTGTAAACTAATTAATTAAATTAAATCTGTCCTGTTATGCCTTGAGTGCCGTGAATTACTGTTGCTATTCTCTAGGTAACTTATTTTAATAAGCCTGTAAAAAAATAATTGTTACTTTACCATTAACTAATGACTAAATAATGTGAAGCATTTTGATATTTGACTGAAATATATTATACTGATCACATAACTGAATATGAATGTCATATTCTGAAACTGTATTTACATTAGCATATACCAAACATTTAAAAATAGCTGTGTATATTTTCAAACTGATACTAAAATATTTCTTGCCAGTGTTAACTAAACTGAGATAAAAGTATAACAAACTGGTACATGTTATATTCTGAGAACCAAACCATTATTGTTTGAACATAGATATACTGAAACTAGCATCATTGTACATTTCTTGAAAACATGAAGACATTTTGACAGTATTACTTGAACACAAACTGGAATCTATTTGAACACAGACTGAAAGCTACCATGAAACTGAAAACATGAGAACATTGCCTGAACATAGATAAACTGAAACCTAGCACTATTTTTATATAATTGTTTGAAAACATACATTATGCTTTAACTTCTGTATTGTAACTTTAAACAAGCATTGAAGAAATAACTGAAACAGTCAATTTCTGCCCCACGGCTCTTTGGCAAACTTTGCTCTGCATTGTTCTAGTCACTGATGAAGTACAGGAAGGCCTGCTTTAATGTTGAAGTGTCCTCTTTGTAGTTAGGCCTTTTAAACCTATTTTTTTCATCTCTTGTGCAAGACTGGGTAGTTAACGTTTTTGATTGTATTTAGTATCAGGTCCTTACAATAACATTTGCATCTTTAACAATTATAATCTGGTAGCATTGCTTACTGTGCTGTCTTTATTTACATTTTTCTGCATGAAATAAACATTTGCTGCTAATAAACTCTTGCAAGTCAGTAGGCAAATTGATTTTTTACAGTATTTTGTTAAAATTTAACACACCTAATTTTAACAATGTCTATTTCCAAAATGGTACTGTCACACCGGGAATGTAAACAGAATTTTGCTTGTTTTATTTTTTTTTCAGGCTGATTGGCTTTATTTAAAAAAAAAATTCCAAATGCTTGCTGTTGACTACAGCTACTTTTGACCCTTTTTAACCTGATGGTGTGAAAACTGTACTTGAGCCTTCTGGCAGAGGTCTGTCTGTAACTGAAACTGAAGCCCCTGTATCAAGTAACACATTGTGCCACAATTTATTTTCCATGAGTAATGAAATGTATGGTCTCCCATCCTTTTTAACCTGGAATAAAGTCAAATACACCAACTGATTTGGTGCTGGAGTATTATAGCCTTTATACATATTCTGAAAATCTGGTATGTCACTGACAACATTAACCTGAGCTACAGTATACTTTTTACTATCCCTTAGGCTTGAACTTTGTAACCATTTTCTTACATGCCCAAGTTTAAAAAAATAAATAAATGCTGGGACTTGTGAAGCCTGTTTTACTGCTACAGTATCAGTATTTACAGGAAAAATCTTATTAGTGGCAACCGATGCTTGCAAAATTTGTTTGTCTCACCACTAAATGGACATCTTTTTTTTAAGGTCTTAGCTGATACAACTATCAAGTTAAATGTATTTGCAACAAGTTTCTGAATTTATTTTAAATGAAACAAAGTAATGTAACACTGTGCATTTCTGCACCTATATAAAATCAGTTTTAACTGTTGAACTTTTTAGATTTTGTCTTGTGACCCTTCGAGTTTAACATACTGTTCTGTGAGTAAAACTCTACCCACTTTTTTACCATAACCGTTTCTTTAGCTGACGTCATGTAACTTTTCAGTAGTAATGAATGCTCAAACAATTTATTTCTGTCTACAATTTTTTTGGATAAATAGTAAACATGTAAATGCATTAAAATGGATTTTTGTCATATAGCCCTATGGCATATAGTACTGTCATTAATTTAGCTTGCTAGGCTGACTGTAATCTGAGCTGATGTGCTTGGCAAACTGCCATTTCCGTACAAAATATAAACAATTTGAAACTGACTAAAAATGTACTCTTTTTTTTATATATAGGATCTGATTTTTTTTAACTGTCACTTTTACAATGTAGCATTGACTTTAAATTTTACATTCTGTAAACCAGCAAGCATTATTTTCTCTGTCTGTATTATAATATTGTTTATGCATTGCAACACTTTAATACAAAGCTTTTAACTAATGACTGCTAAACAAAACAATAAAACAAAAAAATTATTTGCCAGCTGTAACCCCTTTATTCTGCTAATTAGACTGTCAGTTCTGATCTTCCTCAAAACATAGGCATATGGTTACCCTTTTTTCCTAACTGACCACACTCAATATGTCTTTCTGAGCACTTTAACTATGTCAGATGAACTGGAATTTATTCCATCTTTAACCCATAAATAAACATGTTTCTGTCATAGCCAATTCTTTAAATTCTGCACATTTGCACATCTCTTTAATGAAATGTAAGCCATTATATACAGAGCTGTTGCACTTTGAACTGTTAGCTGCTGAAATCTGACTTTTTAAATTCTGACAAGACCGCACTTGTCTTTATGTGCAACTGAAATTGATTTGTCTGTAAATAATGAAATAACCTTAAAAAATGACAGATTAATGATCTAATCTTTACCAATAGATATGGAATGTATTATTTTGCTTTGCACTGAAGTCTGTTCTTTAGTTACAAAATCTGCACTTTTATTCCTCTTATCTTTCTTCAGTGCAAACATTGCACTTGATTCTGAAAATAAGAAACTAGATGTAATGTGAACTTGAGATGTTGCTTGCATGGTATGTATGTTGACTTTAACATATGTAATACTGCAACATACTTCTGTTTTTTGAATTGTATATATTACATTCTGAACATCTGTACATGAAACTATACTACAACTGAAATTATGTTTAATTGCATGTGCTGAAGCATGTATGTTTAAATTTAAGACCATACTGACTTCTGAGTCATTAGCTTGCGTCTGTGATTTAAACCTTTTGCGTTTAGACATATTTAACAGTTTTGAACTAATAACCTTTAACTTTAATAGAACATGTTTAAGCTTAAAAAAAAATACTGATGTTTTAACTGTAGCAGTATTACTTGACATGTTTACATGCAAATAACTTTAACTGAATAATTTAAACTTTTTTTTTTTTTTTTACTTTTAATCAAAAGGTGCATATAAAGTCCTGCATAACCTTGTGGTCTTGGAAGAAATGTGAGCCATTGTAGCTTATTAGCCTTTTCCTTGCTTCTTGACTGTGTGACATCACACTGGAAACATGAAAGTTTGTGCAGATAGCTGTTAACTGGATGATGTAACTCTATTATGTCTTTTATCTTCTGAAGGAACACTGCTTTGATTTAATACTGGTCTGCTGAAGTTGTGAGGCTTTTTTGAAGTAAACACATGGAGTGTGCACTATGCTGTGTCCATTTTCTGCATAAAGTAATGCTGTCTTAATGAGAAACTTGTTATGCCATAATGTTTTAGCTTATTCTATATAGATTTCACAGGTTTATATGTGGAAAAAATACCAGTATGCTGCTGAAAAGTCTGTTATGAAACATTTGCTGTCACTCCAAACTGCTAATGAAACCTTGAAGTTAAGCTGACTACTGTAGTAAAACCGTACTTGAAAAAATTACTTACTGCAGCTGTTTTTGTTGAATTTTTTTAGAACACATGTAGTTGAACGAAATATGGAGTGCTGCACTTGAATGAAAACACTGTTATTTTGTAGTCTGTAGAACACACCTAGTGTAACCAAGTCTGGAAATGAATGATATCTTTACTGAAAGGGTGGTCTGCTCTCCAGAGTGCTGCTGTAGTACTTCTGCTGTATAAACAGTTACTGTAAACTTAAGAAAATATGATGTACTGGAAATTGGATGTGAAGGGGCTACAGCTGCTTGCTGGGTTACAAGAAGCCAGACAGTAGGTCACATTGGGTGCCATTGTAAGGATTGATGATACTGTACTGTACCATAATTAGCTAGAAACACTAGATGCTATGAGACTGAGAAATGGAAAGTCTTAATTAGCCAAGCTCGTGCTGAATGGTGCCAGTCTCTCCTTTATGGACCAAGTCTTGTGCACTTTTCAGAATGAATTCTCCAAGCACTGTAGTTCATTTAATAAGGCTTTATTAAATGTTTACAGTATGCAAATTCTATCTTTATTAACAGTACTGATAAACAGTTCAAGTTGCTGCATGTCATATTCTGATTGTCCTAAACAATGGAAACTGACATAGTCTTTAGATGAACTGTTTTTTGTACTCAGGCTTGACATCTTCTCTGAAAGCAACAGGTCGAATAAACTTACTAACCTTAACTGAACTGCTTTTCTGAACACAACATAATTATATTGTTTCAGTCCAGTAAATTTCCTTATTTCATTTTTTTTAACTTTGGTCTCAGGCTTTGTATGTGCTTATTTGAACATTCCATTAGGAAGATTCTGCACCTAACAAGTTTATATCTTTTCCTTGAGATAAGAACATTTTGTCTGTGCACTTTATGCTTATCTTTCTTTTTTAATAAACTGTCTTCCATACTTGGCCCACAAGGTTATTTTCCTTTCTGCTTAACTGTCTTTTATGCATAAATGGAACTCAATTTATTTTACTCTTTAGTCTGTCTAAGGTCTAATAACTACTTTAAAATGGAAGTACCTAATCTAACAATATGCACACACACACACACAAAACATTTACTAGGGATAAAGTAATAACCGAGTCTTATGTAGTGTCTCTGAATTGATTTTTGTGCTTCTGTCTATTTTTCTGTGGCATTTAAATATGCCTTTTTTCTACTTGCCACTTTGAATTTGCATAGTTTTTCTTTAATGTTCCATCTCCTTGAACCTATCTCATTAACTTCTTAATCTTTACATCTCTAAATCTTCTTTGCATGCATTGATGAAATAGGAGTGCGGTATAACTTGCATTTTCTTTAGGGTTATATATGGCTCTGTCAGATAATTCCTTCTAACCCTTCTATTGCTGTGTCTCTATTCTATCCATCCTCAACCCCTTTTTTCCACTTTGCACATGAGGTTGGGTTGCCACTTCAACAGTGGCTATCATCTCTAGCCAAGGTTCACACCACTGGCTGGCTAGCCCTGCCATGGTAGTTCATCCTTACCATTTACTCTCACACACACACACATACCACAAATGGCCAATTTAGAGTGTCCAATCCACCTACTGCATATCTTTGGAATGTAGGAGGAGACCATAGCACTCTGAGGAAACCATGACCACAGGGTGGACATGCAGACTCTGCACAGAAGGGCACCCCAGCTGAGAATTGAACGAGAGAACCTCTTGCTTTGAGGCAACAATGTTAACCACTGCACCACCACAGCCACCCAAAGCCATTATTTTGCTGTTTTTGTCTATGAACTTTTCCAGTTCCTGTTGAGTGCCCTAATTTTAATATAGCATATCTGTGTCATCTCATCCTTCTGTCTTGCACTCAAAAAATAATTGTTTAGGATATTAATTATATCTTGGAATTAGGACCAGCCTAAAGATTAGACAAACTCAAAGCCATTTAGTGAACTAATTTGCATTACACTGGCACAGGGCACCTGCTTAGCTATGTTAAGTTGGTTGCCTCTGCATGTCTTGTCTGTCTGTCTGATGAATAGTAAATTCTGATTCCTTACACTGGGATTTTTCCACATTAGTTAAACTGATTTCCTTGTAATGTATGCTTGCTAATGCTCTGTGCAGTCATGGCTTTCTACCTTCGCGTTCACGCAGCTAAGACTTTATATGCAGATTTCTGCTGATTTCAGGTTTGAAGAAATACTCTGTACTTTTACATAAATTAAAACATTTTGTAAGATTACTTTTTTCTGTGCATTCATTCTTTGGTATTGCCTATATGCTTCTTATGGTGGAGCTGCAATGTAAATTAATTTCTGCCACTTTGTTAAATGAAGTCCCTGTGCAGTATGCCGTGCTGACTATGCAACCATTATAGCAGAAATATTTGATGACAAGCTTAACAGCAGTTGATGGGAGTAGACCTTGTCACCTGACTTTTTTTGAAAGATGTACTGAATTTATTTACTGCAGGATATTTACTGTTGTAACAGGTGCAACTCCTTTTAATATGAAGTGAACACACAAGAAATTAACATTTTTTAAAACAAGGTGTAAATTCTGGTTCTGAGGAACCACAATTCAATATGAAACAAATTATTAATTCTGCATATGGCGCAGTGGTTCAACTTATCACATCACAGCAAGCGGTTCTCAGGTTTGATTCTTGGCTGGGGTGCCTTCTGTGCGGAATTCGCATGTCCTCCCTGCATTCGCATGGGACCCCTCCGGGTACTCTGGTTTCACTCCCACATTCCAAAGACAAGCATCTGGAGGGTTTCTCCCCAGGCCTCCACTGACCATAGGCTCTGGCCTAGTCAAACTTTCCCGATTAACAAATGTTAAAATTCTAAAAATGCATACTTCAGAGTAAAGAATATAACATAATAAAATTAAAGCATGTGAGTATAATTATCCAATCACATTCAACAATTAAAGTAATACAAAAGCATTTAAACAAATTTAAAAACACAGTCCTAGTACATCACAACAGCATACCAAAACCCTTACATATACTTTACTACACTTACAAATAATATAAATGTAAGTATCTATACAAATATAAGATGGAAAATGGTTATGCAGTCTTGATACACATTACATTAAGCAAAGAGATGCAGGAACAAAGCTGCCTAAATAAGGGTGTGGGAAATCCCACCATATCACATGGACCATCATGTCTTTACTCTTCTAGTAGCAGCTTTTGGCAAAATTATCAGGTAACTGGGATTTGTATAACTGAACTTTATATGTAAGCAATACATGAGCCACAACCTCAAATTACCATCCCACATAGTACTATATCTGTAATCAATACATGAGTCAGAGCCTCCATTTACTAGTTCATATAATAGCTTATCTGTAATATATGAGCTGTAACCTCCAAATATCATGCCATCTAGTACCATATCTGTAAGAAACGCATGACCCAGAACCTCCAGTTACTAAGCTATGCACTTATGCATATGTAAGCAATACATGAGCCAGAAGGGCCAATTGTCATGCCATTTTGTACCTCACACATTAGTATATGAGCCAGAACCTCCAATTACCAGGCCAGTATAGTACCTTGTATGTAAACAATGTGACCCAGAGCTTCCTATTACCAGACCTTGTATTACCATATCTGTAAGCAATATGAACCGCAACCTGCAATTACCATGCTAAATAGTACCACATCAGTAAGTAATACATGAGCCAGAACCTCCGGGTGCCATGCCATGTAGTATCACATCTATAAGCAATACATGAGCCACAACCTCCAATTACCAGTTCGTGTAATTTAGAATGATAACTCAACAGTTTGTTTAAATTCAATAGTTCAAGTACATCACCCATTTTGGGCAAAGAACTGCTACAGCAAAGCCAGAAGAAGCACCCCCCCCCCCAATTTAAGGTTGTTGAGATAATTTTCTCCCATCTCCCTCTTTGCAATCCCATTTGTGGATGTAGCAAACAAAATGCAGTGCCAAGGCAGATGTAAACAAGATGGAATATTCCACAAATGATTGGTTTATTTATTTCTCATTTTGTTAATTAGGAGGGTAGGCTGGTCCAGGGACTATTTTCTGATATGACTATGCTAACTAATTCTGAACCCCAACAAAACTAAGTGCATGCTTTTTCAAACTGCAAGGCCTACTATGCCCCTTCTCATTCAACATTGTGCCCATGGATAACATCATCATTTCACCCATAGCCTACGATAAGCTTTTGGGGGTAGTGACTGATAGCAGCATGAGATGTGATATCCATATTGCCCAAACCATAAAGAAAGTGCACAAAAACTTGGTACACTATACAGAAGTAATCAGTGTCTTACTAATTGCACAAAACTATTGCATGAACGCATCTTATCTCGATTTTCCTCTATGCCTCACCATTCTTATTAACCTAAAGAAATGTGATTTAACAAAATTAGATTCCTGTTGTAACAAAACTGCCAGGTTTGCCACAGGCACTTCTTTCAGGTCACATCAGTGCATAGCACTAATCAACTTAACTGGTTAGAATGTCCTCAATTCTTATACTTACCATTGCCCATAAAATTCTTAACCAACCAGAGAAAAGTTACCCTCCCCTTCAATAATCTACTACATCCCTGCTCCAGTAATAAATCTCTAATAAAAGTATCCAAGGCCAAAATGCTGCAGGAGACTCCCTCTTCTCAAATTGTATTGCTAAAATCTGGAACACATTGCATATGGTTATAATAATTAATACTAACATATCCCATTTAAAAAATACTTGACTCATTTATTTAAAACAAGGCTATGCTCATGCACTAGTCCCGGTTCGGTTGTCTGTTCTTATTCATCAAACATAAAACTTGTTTTTTCAGTCTCTGTTGCTGAAGTGCAAGTATTGAAAGGCAACATTCTGAGCCCCTTACAGATGTCTATGTACAGGCCATCTATTGATTTTCAATCTATGAACATTAACACAATCTTGCTTTGACTCTGTACATATGGTTCATATACTGAATGTCTACACTTCTCTGTGATGTATGTGGAGCCTGTATATGTGTTTGTGTACATAAGATTTGTACTCTGTTAAATGTATAAATTTCTTTAAGTTAAATGTGGAACTTGTATATGTAAATGTGGACATTTCTCTGTTTTATGTGGAGCTTTTCTTCCCAGGCCTATGGTCTAAAAGGACTTGTGTCCAGTTGGACTTTCCCTGTAAACAAACATAAAAATAAATAAATGACTCAAGCTATCAAGGCAAAACTTAAATGAATATGTTCAGTTTAAAGCTAATGGAGAGACACACTATAAAAACTAACATTTTAAAGAAATAAAAAGAGAAATTGTAACAACTGTAGAACTTTGGAAAAACAATAGCAGCTGTTAACTATGTATGGCTATTAAGACTGAATGAAAATAGGACAGAAATAAGACTTTGGTATTATATATAAAACAAATACACCAGGGGATGAAGCCTCAAAGCTCTATTCTCTTATGTATCTGTTTGCACACTGAAGTGAAAGACTGTTAAATTTTGAATGAAGCAGTAAGGGAGGACACTGTTAGCTTGGATCTATGAAACATCTACACTTAAGTTTGTTTTAATATAATAGTTCGAGTACATAACTGGGTACAATACTCCCTTTGGCATACACCTTATCAGGTACCTGCATCAGCTTGAGAGACCTCAGAGATTTCTAACAAAGAAAATTCAGGATCTCCAGCACATGTCCTACATTAACAGACTAAAGTCAGTCACTGTACTAAGTAGCATGCAGACTACTTAGAGGAGACTTGTGCCTGGCCTACAGAGCAATCTTGGATCCAAACCTAATGGAAATGCTGCACATCCACAAGTCAAATGGGACAAGGATCACCCACTCCAGGGACCTTAACCTGGCCTAAATAGGACCTGCTTGAGAGACAAATATGTCTCAAAGGTTGCCAGTCCTCTAGAATAGGCTACCAGTTCACATCAAACAAAGCCTCTTTATGACCCTGTTTAAGTGTAGCCTGGATGACTGGATGGGAAACTGTAAATTCCTGCCAAGGATTTCACCTATGACCCTCGTAGAAATGTGTAGCCATTGCTAACCAAGATCTCGAGTTTAGGCAAGTTCCTTTATATTGGATTTCTCTAGTATTATATTGGGCACACACGACTAGGCTTATAAAGGCTTTTGGGTCAATAGCCCAGTAGCCACCTGTGAATCTATTATTGGTGAGGCATGTTTTTAGATACAAGTGGAAGAATTTAAAGCCTTTTTAGGGAAAAAAATTCCATATGGCTGGATTAACAAAACTTTGCATATTTGTGTGTCATTTGGATGCTGCTGGAGTTGGGTCTGTATCTCGTCGGCAAACTCTTAAAAGTTCGAACATCATATGGTTGACACCATATGATCGAACTTTTAAAAGTTGGAATTTTTCAATGTAGATCTCCATACAGTGTGGAATGGGAAGATTTCCATTTTCTGCACTGTAGTGCAATCTCACAGTTGGTATATTTTAAAAAGCGGGGTGTGGGGGGAGCAGGGGTGCTTGCCCCCCTGCTTAAACCATTCAGGTATGTTTTTTCTTTGATTTATTATTTTTTTTAATTACATTTTCAAACTTTTGAAAGTTTGATCATATGGTGTTGACCATATGACTTTCGAACTTTTAAAACTTTGATTATGTAATTTGTTAGTCTGACACTAGTATGCACGCTGCATACATAATAGGGGTGGGCAGCAGTTGCTTTCAAGGACCAGAGGCACACAGTGTATATTTTTTGTTATACATTTGTGCTTACATTTTCATAGGGTCTTACTTAGAAGACCCTCAAGAAGCTTAGTCACATCACCCAATACAGGTGGGAGACTAACAAGGTCCCCTGTTAAGTGCACTTTCTTCAAATACCTCTGGTGAAAATTTATCACCACCTATTCAGTCATCCAGACTGGTTTTAAAGGTTGCCAGGAAAGTACTCTGATAGATAAGGGTTGCCTATTCCACAACTGTGGAATTTATTTACTGTTTGTTCATCAGGTAGGTGGGCTGGTCCTTTGGCCCTTATTAGCCACATTTTCATAGTTCAGGTTAGGTACCTTTTGCCCCATTAGGTAATATTGATATGATAGTATAGGTTTAGGGCTCTAGAATAGATGGTTCTGTTTAGGTGAAGGAGTTCAAAGGGTGGTGGGTCCTTCAGAACATGAAAAGATAAGAGATTCAGTCAGGACATACGGAACATCCAAACACTAGCTCCATCACAGTCTGGATTTAAGGGCAGATCATGCTTACTCAGTCTGGTGGATTTTTTGAAAAGGTCACCAAAGCAACAGATAAAGGTAAAATGGTACACACTATACCTCAACCTGGTCAAAGATTTTGATACAATTTCCAACTCTGGCATAGTGGAAAAGCTAAATAAACTAGAAATAAACCCCTATGTCACCCACTGGATTTCCAACTGTCCCATAGATAGAAAATCAAAATAGGGCAAGTTATCCCCACAAAGAGATCAGTTGCTAGATGAGTTCCCCAGGGTTCTGTGCTGGCAGGTCTCCTGTTTGGTATCTTCTTTTCTGAGGTACAAGCCAATCCCAAAGGGCTCTGGCTGACTAAGTGTGTAGATGACTACAGGTTAGAAGCAGTCATTGAATCCCCATATGACTTAGCCATCCCACAGGAAGGTTTCTTCTAAATAAATAATTCTTGCCAAAAATCATGAACTGTAACTAAATGCCAAAACAATGCATTACTATATCCTTTGGAAAGCCATCTATGCCAGGGAACTACCACATTAACAATACACCCCTAAAAGATAACCTGTTTTTTCAGGATTTTCAAAGTTATGTGGACAGTAATGTAACTTTTGACCAACATGTGCCCGTTGTAAGAAAGGCATTTTATATTGTACAGCTTGTAAACAAAGGGATTGTCTAGATCTAGTGATGTCATTGCCCCCCCCCCTTTAACAAGCCCTCATTAAGCCAGTCATTGAATATAATGCACCCTCCTCCATGTATCTGTCCAGACCATTGCAACATCTCAAATGCCCACAGAGGTATCTTACTAAAAGAATACAACTCCTAAACAATATGTCCTACATGGACCAAATTAAAGCTCTGTCACTATATTTGGTATCCTACTGACTGTTGAGGTGACCAGTGTCTGGCATGCAAGGCATTCCTACCACCCAATACTGATTTACTGCACATAAGCAAATCCAATGGCATCAGAAATACTCCATCCTGGGATCTAAGCCTCTTCTGCAACATCAATGGAATGGTTTGGAGGAACAGGTACATCTCACAGAGGCTACCACTGCTCTAAAATGAACTCCCTATCCACATAAAATAAAGTTTGCCCCTTTCCATATTAACAGCAACTTGAATATATTGATGGGAACATTTATACCAGGACTGCCCCCTAAACTGCTAATGCAAAGAGGCAGCTCCTAAATGCTTTATCCCATGCACAGGTCCCCTCAAATTATTTGTGGTAGGATCTCAGTTATTTAAATTAGGGATAATATATAATTACTGAGAATGGAATGGGTAAGGCCAATACCTAACCAAATATGATTAATTTGAGCTCAAAAAGGGAAAATGGCTAGCTTAAAATGGCCTACAAGGGCAGTTAGCCTAGTACTTCCCGATGAACCTATAACAAGCAGTGGGAAATTATATTATTTCTGAAAACAGCTGCCTTATTTTCAAATTATTTATTGCATTTTTCTGTATTTCTTCATTTTAAAGAGTATTTGCGTTCCATTGGTCTAGCTGCTGGTGTGCTTTGAAATCGCCTTTACAACATTTGTTTTTTTTTTTTTTTTTTTTTTTTTTTTACTGCAATGGCACTTCTGATCGCTACTGTTTTACTGCATTTAAAGTACTTTTGGTGAAACATTGGCTGTCTTGTCTATGTATTGCTTTCTAAACTGTGTGCATTTGAATCACCTTGCTTTAGGACGGGCTTGCCACGGAAGTTGTTTTGTTGTGACATTGCACTTGAGGGCTTCTTTTTGCTGTGCTTTTACAATAAACAGACCAGATCATCCATCTTGTGGCAGAAGGTGTTTGCCTGGTCTTTGAGTTTGGGAACATTCTAGAAGAGCTCAAAGCGCAGTTGTTTATTAGCCAGAGGGCTCAGGAAATTAATTTCAGTTTAGTTTCTTTTGCTATAAATAAGGAGCATTTGCATGGAGCTGCTCACCACACAGTGATGGTTGGCAGTGCCCTGTACAGACGCAAATGCGTGGACAATAAAGTTTACTTAAGTAACTAGTATTAGGACTGTAACCTATAACTTAGTGAGGTGATGTGCAGAGCTGAGCTTAGAGCAGTTACCTTGTGTGTCTAACAGCAATAATACCACATCTTAGCACTATCTAACTCTAATCCCCAACACTAAAGACCACCCTAGGTTCATAGGTAAGTACTAGGCTATCGGCCCAAGGGCCTGTGTAATCCTAGCCAACAAGGTTCCCTGGCTTACGCCACCCAAGAAAGTTATTTTCCTGTGCCACTGTCGAGCAGAGACACAGAATTGATCCCTGGGGTGTATTTTCTATTTCCTATCCACTCATCAAAATTTTTCTTGAAGAGTGCTAATGAAGAACTTTGCTTGACATAGATGGGGGTAGCCTGTTCCAGAGTATGAGAAGTCTCTGGGACAGGAATCTATCCCTCCAGCATGTCCTGTTTATTGTGATGACAAGGTTTAGGTCCCTAGAGCATGTAGCTCGGAGGGATTGGGATTTCTTTAGGTGTAACATGTCCAACAGCTCTGGGTTTGACATAGCTTTATATGTTAGGCGGAGATCACCTCAGAGTAGGCGATATGCTATGGAGTAAAGCTGGAGTTTTTTGTAGCTGTCAGTGCAGGGCATTTGTTTGAGACCAGTAATCCTCTTTGTGAGGTACTTCTGTGGCCTTGCCAGCTGCTGATGTCTTGTGAGGTACATTCCAAAAGGGGTGTTGTACTCTATAATAGGTCTAATGAGTGTTGAACAGAGGGGAACAATGACCTCTTTTTTTCCTGGATGAGAACCCTTTTATGATGAGGTGTGCCACATATGATTTCCTGACTACTATGGCAATGTGACTATCAAAGGAGAGAGCATACCTCTCAACTTCTTAGCACAAGAAATCTGGACAAAACCTAAAATAATGGAGGGACAAAGGCCCAAATATAGGGACCGATTTTAAATATTGCTCTCTTAAACTTAGTAAATTGCTAGAATAACAGATTTTTTGTTTAGCATGCACTTTCTAAATATAACATCTGTAACTCAAATTTGTGTCATTATTTGATGACTTCATTCCTCAGTAATTTGTCAGAAAAACACAAATTTTATGAGTATCAGATCAAAAACATGAGGCAAAAATCTGGGCAGTTGAGAGGTATGATGCTAGGAGACCTATGTATAACCCAATCCTCAAAATCATAACAGCCTGCCCTAATACAGGTCTGAACAGTATGTATATGCAATTTCTAAATGTCTCTCTAGCCAGCTTGGTACAAATGGGCATCCTTAGATAATGTAGCAATTCTCATGTTCATAGACAACCTTTTAATGCTTAAAGAAATTCACAGTATATGAGAGAAGTGCATACATAATTTCCTGCTACAAAGTGTCCACCACACAAATCATCTTATGCAGAAGCACTAAAATGCAAGCTTCCCAAACATCAAAGACAACCAAAGCCTGCAAACAGCAAAGCCACTGCCTATTCTCAGCATGTAAAGCACACCAAAAGCAACACCAAACATAAACCACTCAGTGGACCCCTAAGACTGAAGCCCATGAGGCAGCAAGCACTTTATGCAGGACTCTTGTCATATGAGACTCCACAGATGATCCATTCACCAGCCTGGACAGGGAGAAGATAATGGCTAGTTGCTTATGTTTAGTGAGGATCTACCGGGTTACACGTACTCCAGTCAATGCACCACAGATTGTATAATAGTCCTTGTGCGTGTAAATGACCTGAGACATACCTCACTGGACTATATGAAGACAGAGACATTTGGGATCCCTCTAAATATGTCTGAGACTGGTACGTGCCTTAAACTGAGCAGCATTCTGTCCTCACCAAGAATGATGCCACCATACAAACAAAACTGATTGACTTTAACAACTACCTTAGCTACTGGTGTCATTCCAGAGAGATTCAATGTTTTTTAGCATGGGAGAATGTAGTTTACTGACCACATTATTTTGCCAAGGCAGTCTGCACTGGTCCTCCCTGGCTTTCAGATATTAGCTAAAATTTTATCCACCACCTTAAAGCCTTTTTGAGGCAATGCCAAACTTTCAAAACTACAGACACCACAAATAAAACCTAAATAAACCTAAAGGTGTTACTGCTCAGTGCTAAGAACCTTAACAAGAAACTCTGCACTTACATAGTTCCCTTACTCTGGAGAATACGGACATCTGTGCAGTTAGAGACATGGTTTAAAGCAGCAGAAAGTACTCTGGCAGGGGAAGACTTCAGAGACTTCCACACATTTAGACCATCAGCTGCACAAATAGGGACTAAAGGTGGAGGAGTCTCAATCAAGCAAGTATACCTTTAGGATGGTTAAACAGGGTAACACTCTGGAGTTCATCCACATGGAAATCACCATTGATAAAGTCCCTTACCATATCCAAGCAAGCTACAGGTCACTATCTATGCCCCAAGAATCCTATAATTTATACCTAGACTTACTGGATGCACTCACCATTAACAAATTCCATATTCAAGGGAGACTTCAACTACTCCTCCATAGACTGGGAAAAACATACTACCTCCAATTTGCAGTTAGAATGTTTTCTGGACTTTATTGTGCACACTCCAACCAGAGGTTCAAACCTAGTGGACCTAGTTCTCACCAACAAGGGGGAAGTGCTACATCCCCTTGTCTTATCCTCACTGCTAAGGTTGGATCACAAAGCTGTTGTCTTCAAAATAAAAATCAGCTTGGAAAACCAAAACCTGTAACAAAAACTATTATAAAGTAAACAACTTCCTATTAAGTGACAATTTGCCAAACTTCAATGCCCCTCCAAACCCAGAGTTCACAGCAACCTATGCAGAATTGATCACAAAAACCCTATACAACCATGTAAATGGCTGCATAGAGGCTGCTCTGCCTACCAGAATAAGCTCAAAACAAATGCCAAAAACAAACCACATCAGTGGAATCCTAATCTTAAGATACATATATATATATATATATATATATATATATATATATATATATATATATATATATATATATATATATATATATATATATATATATATATATATATATATATATATATAAAAATAACAAAAGGAAAAAAAATGATGACCAAAATCAGAAAGTGCAGCTCTCAATGACAAGAGTTCCCTAATTAAATGAAACAGGAAACTAAGAGGATTAATCAAGTCCAACAAGAACAATTGCATGGTTAGGATAGCCTCTCAGGCTAAACACAACTACAAGGCCTTTTATAGCCATGTCTAAAACCTTAAAGGTGTAACCTACAGCAATGTGCTGAATGATAAATGGTACCACCTTCATCAAGCAGAGTGACATAGCAAATGTGTTGGTTTATAAATTCAGTACTAACTTCATGCCCCACTCCCTGTGAAATCCCTACTAGCATAGTCCCCACCAATTATTAGTGGGGAGCAGGGCATGGGATTGGTTGCTAATGCCAAAAACACAGCTTCAGTGGATCCAGACAGTATGCAACGTTGCCTCTTAAATAGCTTGAAACATGGCTCATTAAAACCACTTGAGTTGGTTTTCAGCTGCAGCCTCAAAACAGGCTATGTGCCACATGAATGGAGAACTAAAACAGTTATCCCTGTTCACAAGTGTGTGGTTATCGACCATCCCCAGAAACTACAGACCCATTTGTCTTGACTAGTCTAATACTCAGTCATGGGACAAATAATCATGGAAAGGATTGACAAAGCCTACTTAATCTTGTAGACGTCTTTGAGAGGGTTACCAAAGCAATGGATGAGGATTAAAAGGTGCATACCACCTACCTAGCAATGGCAAAGAATTCAATGCAATACCCCACTCAGATATTGTTGGCAAACTTGTCAAAGTAAGCATAAATCCCAACATAACTCACTGGACTGCCAGCTGGCTGACAGGACACAGGAAGTCAGGATTGGTGAACCACCTCCACCAACAGACTGGTCACCGGTGGAGTATCTCAGGCATAGTGCTGGGCCTGCTCTCATTTGGCATCTACTTTTCAGAGGTGAAGGCTAATGTCAAGGGCCCCTGACTCACCAAGTTTGCAGAAGATTGCAAATTGGGAGCTGTCATAGAATCCACCCATGTCACTAACATCTTGCAAGTGGGTCTAACACAGACATAAGAGTGCTGCCAAAGCCATGGATTAAACTCCATACCAAGAAATGCATTATAGAACCTTTTGGGCAAACATACATCCAGGTTAATTATTCCATTGATAAGACAGCCCTAAGAGGTGATCTGGTAGTTAGGAATCCTCATCATCTTTCGGCTTTTCCCATTGGGGGTCACCACATCGGATTATCTGTTTCCATTTCTTCCTGTCCTCTGCATCTTGCTCTCACACCAACCACCTGCATGTCCTCTCTCACCACATCCATAAACCTTATCTTAGGCCTTCCTCTTTTCCTGTTACCTGGCAGCTTCAGCCTTAGCATCTTTTTCCGAATATACTCAGCATCCCTTCTCGGCATATGTCCAAACCAATGTAATCTTGCCTTTCTGGCTTTGTCTCCAAACCTTCCAACCTGGGCTGATCCTCTAATATACTTATTACTGATCCTGTCCACCCTCATCACACCCAGTGCAAATCTTAACATCTTTAACTCTGCCACATCCAGCTCTAACTCCTGCCTTTTTGTCAATGCCACTGTCTCCAACCCATATAACATAGCTGGTCTCACTACCCTCTTGTAGACCTTCCCTTTCACTCTTACTCATCTGTCACAAATCACTCCCAACACTCTTCTCCACCCAGTCCATCCTGCCTGTACTCTCTTCTTCCCCTCTCTTCCACACTCAGCATTACTCTGAACTGTTGATCATAAGTATTTAAACTCATCCACCTTCCCCACCTCTTCTCCTTGCATCCTCACCATTCCTCTATCCTCCCTCTCATTCACACACATATATTCTGTCTTAGTCCTGATGACCTTCATTCCTCTTCTGACTAGAGCATATCTTCATCTCTCCAGGGTCGTCTCCACCTGTTCCCTACTCTCACTACAGATCACAATGTCATCTGGAAACGTAGTCCACAGGGACTTCTGATCTCATCTGTCAACCTGTCCATCACCATTGCAAATAAGAAAGGGCTCAGAGCTGATCCTTGATGTAATCCCACCTCGACCTTAAACACAACCGCCATTCCCACAGCAGACCTCACCAATGTCACACTACCCTCGTACATATCCTGTACCACTCTTACATACTTCTGACACTCCTGACTTCCTCATACAATACCACAACTCCTCTCTAGGCACCCTGCCATATGATTTCTCTAAGTCCACAAAAACACAATGCAACTCCTTCTGACCTTCTCTGTACTTCTCCATCAACACTCTCAGAGCAACCTGGTAGTTAGGAATCTGGGAACATATGTAGACAGTAATCTGGTCTTTCACCAACACCTAGCCAAGCTAGTAAACAAATCAATTCATGTCACCCATGGGATCTAGCTCCAAGGAAGTTATAGTGCAACTTTACTCAGTGCTCCTCAGATCCATCACTGAGGACAGTGCCCCCTTAAGCATGTACCTGTCCAGGAAAATGCAACATCTAGAACACCCACAGAGGTTCCTCACCAAGAGAATCCAGGGTATTAATGCATTGCATTACAGAGATCACCTTAAAGTCTTATCTCTACACTCAGTGTCCTACATGTTACTGAGAGGCGATATATGGCTGACATCTAAGACATCCTGAGATCCAGCCCTGATCAACCTTTTGCACATCCGCAAAGTGAACAGCACCAGAAACACTAGATCCAAGGATTTAAACTTTGCTTGTGACATAATAGAACATGCAGACAAGAGAGATGCATGTCTCAGAGGATTCCCATAGTCTGGAATAGGCTCCCCTTCCACGTGAAACAGAGTTTATCCCTAACTCTATTCAAATGTAACCTTGATCATTGGATGGGAAATTGAAAATTCACCCCTGGCCTTGCTGCCATCTCTGACAGAAGACAATGGTAAATACTCCCCAACATACCCTCGCTCACCCCCCACTAAACCTTTAGCAACCTCCTCATATATCCTCCAAACAGATGGCCATATTACATGGAGACATTAAGTTGCAGGAATAGGTTTTTAAAGGCCCTAGTGGTCATCATTATTCTACTGCATACCTGTGAACCTATAACAAGAAGTATGAGAGTGAGTCAAGGTACTGCAGGCCCAGAATAATTGCAGGATCTAGACCTAGGGGAGGGGGCAGATAAGTAGGACAGGTGGGGGGATAGAAACAGGAATGGGAAGGAGAGATGAAGGAGAGATGAATGTTCAGCTGAGTAGTCTAAGAACATAGATGAAACTCTGGTAGCAGAAAAACAGGGTGAAGAGTCCACACACCAGGTGGGAAATTCATTCCACTTTATTCACCATAAAAACACATTAACGCTTCAAATTATGCATGTTTTTGTCCTCTACCAGCAGACTTCATCAGATGAACACAAGCAGTAATAAAAAAAATCTTATATATCCAATTCAAGTATAAAATCACCAGTCTAAAACATCATTCAGTTAGCCCTTCCTGAACAAGAAACTCGTGTTTAAAAGCATAAAATGTACAAGTGAAGTA
Source organism: Protopterus annectens (assembly GCF_019279795.1). Classification (NCBI taxonomy): domain Eukaryota; kingdom Metazoa; phylum Chordata; order Ceratodontiformes; family Protopteridae; genus Protopterus; species Protopterus annectens. The sequence goes on from NC_056749.1 coordinate 694,348,607, forward strand.
TGAACATTCCAAATTGCATAATTAAAAAGTCTCAAAACATATAAGATTTGAATACATATTTTAAAAAACAATAAAAGCATTTTTATATAAAAATATACATGTAAATACAGTGAAGTGGAATGAGTTGAAAAAATGGCTAAAAACCACCATCTACTGGCCAAACTTGAGCATAAACTCTGAGCTGGAAAGTATTTACCTAAACCCTAGCTTGACAAAGTAAAAACTAATCACAGTGTAGCCTTAGAGGATCACTAAAAACATTTTTTATAAAGAGTTTTATAAAAATGTGAACCTGTAAAAATTACTTGCAGCTTGGCTGCTCTAAGTTAAAGCAAAGGGGCTATAATAATATATGAAACACTGATCCACTTAGAAGGCAAAAACTGCTATGCAAGACAGCTATTCATTGATTTCAATTCTGCCTTCAGCACTGTCATCCCTCAGAATCTGATATCAAAGCTACTTCAGCTGGGCATACTCTCATTTATGCATTTGGATTCTGAGCTTCCTTACTGAAAGGCCTCAAAAGGTTCATGTGGGAGACAACAGCTTCGCAAGTATCATCCTGAACACAGGAGTACCACAGGGGTGTGCCTTAAGCCCTCTCCTTTTCACACTGCTGACCCATGACTGCATGGGCACACAGACTAATAGGATCATCAAATTCATGGATGACACTACTGTTATAGGACTGGTCAAAGATGGAGAGGAGGAGGTCTACAAGAACGAGATTGATCAACTACTGATCTGGTGTGACAGCAACAATCTAACACTGAATGTCAGCAAGACAAAGGAGTTGACTGTTGATTTCAGAAGATCTCAAGTACCACACAAACTTCTAGTGATGAAAGGGATGACAGTGGAAAGGGTGAAGAGTACAAAGTTCTTGGGTGTTCATCTCACTGAGAACTTATCCTGGTCAGTCCATGTATCCAGCATAGTCAAAAAAGCTCAGCAATGCTTTCACTTTCTAAGGAAACTTAGGAAGGCAAAATTACCATGCTCCATACTTCAGACATTTTATAGGGGCACCATTGAAAGTGTCCTGACCAACAGCATTACAGTCTTGTATGGGAGTGGTAACAGTCAGGATTGGAAGGCTCTCAAGAGAGTTGTAATGGCAGCAGAAAGAATCAGTAGCACTTCCCTTACACCTCTGGAGGATCTACACAAATGCCAGTACATAGACAGGGCCAAAAAGATTTCCAGCGATCCAACATATCCTGCCAATGGTCTGCACACTCTTGTATCCTCTGGCAGGAGATACAGAAGCCTGCATTGTAAGACCACCAGACTAAAAAAAAGTTTCTTTTCTCTCTCTGTTAGACTGCTGAACTCTGGAAAAACAAACCATGAAGTCTGTTACATAACTAGCCTATCAATGGGCTTATTTTATGGATGTGCAATAACCAAGTGCAATACTAAGGTAGCACACCTACACAGTGAAGGACTATGAAGTGCAATATACGAACTGTGCAATAATTCAGTCTAATCATAGATGTGCTGCTATTGTTTAAATTTTACTTTGACAATATTACCTTCATATTCCTTGTCTTCCTAGTCTCCTGTTCTGGGATGGGTGTGGGTCACTGCTGTCCTACATTACTGACAAATTGCTACTTACTAAATTTCTTCTGTGCTATTTTATTAATTTTTCTTTATATGTGCAACTGTTTTTTGCATTGAGAATGACGCAGCTACACTGCTGTGTAGTTCTGAATGACAAAGGTTTCTTTGACTTGACGTTTGACTATAGAGATATTTTCATTTAGCCCAGAATATCTCCCTGCAGCTAAGATCACTGGCCTGAACAACTCCCTGTATTCTAGGCGAGTTTCCCAGGGGCCACCTCTAATGTCAAAGGGAGCACTTTATAATATAAAAAAATAACAAATCTAGCTTGGGTGCATGTTAAGGCATGTTTAAACAGAGTGCTTTTGTCATTGCAAATTCTATCATAATGGTGTTCATAGATGCGCTTTTTAAAAATTCGCTCAGCTTTATCTATATAAAGTGCACCCCATTGTTCACAGATGGTGAGGTAAAACACTCTAGAGGTGTTGCAGTTGTTGGAGGACCCCACAATAAGTCTATCCCTGCTCATAATTTATACACTTTCCTGGTATAAAATATGTTCAGACTGAGGATGCAACACATCGGAAAGTTCCATTCCACTTGGTATTTGTTCCCAAATATTAACCCTTGTCGTGTTCCAGTAAATTAAGATTCCTACCCTATCTGTAAACAGTTTTCAAGGGGCCCCCTTTCTGTTCATGGCAAGTTAGTTAACTCCATGAATCTATCCCATTTTTTTCTTAATAATATTGTTAAATGTATGGAAATCAGCATTAAATTCCATATTAAAAGCTCTGATAAAATCATCAGAACTCTGTTTAATGTACTCACGCTCACCAACAGCCTGGAATCTACTGCCTAAAACAGGACTAAACTTACTATGTCTGAACTTTGTTACTTCTGCACTAATTTCATTCAGTAACTGGACAGGGTAACTCCTCTCCTGGAATAGCTGTCCCAGGTAGTCCCATGCATTTTCAAAACTGGAATCGCAAGAAGTCATCCTGTACACACAAATATACTGACCCTTAACAATGCTTTTTTTTTTTTTGAAAAAAAGGATGAGCACTTCTGAAGTGCAGATAGGAATTTGAAAAAGTGTTTTTACGAAAAACTTTAGATTTTACCCCAAGCCAGTTTTTTCAATGGACACATCCAAAAAAATGTAACTTGTCATGAGAAGTGGTGTTAATAAAATGTACGAATCCAGTAGTGGATTCATTAAAGGACAAAAATGTATTAAGTTTAATGTCAGAGTCCACCCAAAATAGGTGGATGTCATCCAAAAATCACACATAATGTGACCAGCATACCTTGTATTCTGATTCCAGAATAAATTTCTGTTCCCACCAGGCCAGAACTATATTGGCATAAGTGGGGGCACAGTTTGCCCCCAAAGCAATGCCTTTGATCTGGTGGAAGAACTCTCCAAAAATATATAATTGTTTTTAAGAATCGGCTCCATACTAACAAATTTAACTTTTTCAAAATCTTGGTTTGTATCAATCCCCTTTAAAAACTTCCATGAGTCTTTAAGTAGTTGATTCTCTGTTCCCCATGGTAACTTTAATTTATTGTCCAAGAATTTCACTAATGGTGTTACTAGTTAAGTGTTTTGGGTGAACTAGTTCTTTCATTGCTACTTATGAAACTCTAGTAGGTTAATAAGGCAAACCCTTTTTAAGATGCAACACCAAGAAGAACAGGTAAGGGGGAGAGAAAGAGAAGAAATTGAAATAGACAGGAGAACAGTAGAAAAAAAAAGCAAGGAACATGAATCACTGAATTTTTAAAAAGAGGGCAGAGGCACTTGGAAATATAAAATTTGGAACCTGAGTCATTAGTAAAAGTAAAGCATGTCTGGTAAATTTATTAAAAATTCTGAACTGCTTAGTTGGTAATTTGATGTATACAAGGCTTATTGCTACATTATCCTAAGTGGGATCCTTAAAAAAAAAAAAAAAAACATTGAGACCTTTAACTAGTTGAGGGTATAATAAATGAATAAATGCACTTTTTATGCATAAACAACTTTATAAACACAATTTAAAACACTTGTATGGCTTCATATAATGGCACTGCCAACCTTAATATACCAAATGCTAGCAATGAGTTACAATCTGCATCCCTTATATATAGTAAGCACAATTGCAAATCCTGCCAGAATTTAATCTTAGTTTCAATGAACCTTATCATTGCAGTGGTTAACTGAAGGACATAAAATAATTTGTGCTGAGATGTTATTAGGATGTGTACAGAAAAGTGTTTAAAGAATCCATATTATGCTCGGTTAGATGACACACAGTAAGGCCATATTAAGGTGTAATTTTGAATATAATTTGGTGGATGTGTATGGTTTAGGTTTAAGTCCTAAACTACATTTAAATCATGCTCATTTGTCTGGTGTATATGTATTCAGTGGCGGTTCATGCTATTGGACTGCAGGACTGCAAACCCCCCCCCCCGCCCAGCAGTAAAAGGAAAAAGAAAAAAAAAAAAATTTAGTGTCCATTTAACTCAGACTGCTGTAAATGTCCAGACCACTAATTTAGAGTGTCTGGACCATTTCCAAACTCAGACTGCTGTAGAGAAAAAAAAATTTAGAGGGGGTGTCTGTTTCCCAAACTCAGACTGGTTAAACAGTAGTCTGGATTGGGTAACAAGGCATCAGACTGCAGATGCCGCAGAAGTCTATGCGGTTACAACCGCATAGACTGGAAGGGGATCGGACTGCAACATCTGCAGGCTGGATAACTGTAAGCCTGTAGCTGCTGCTCTCGCAGGACCATATCATAGATGGAGATTTCCAGAGGCAAGCAGGAGCTTTTACACAGTTTTGAGGTTATGGGGGTATTATCACAGAGGGAGTTATTTACTTATAGAGACTGTGTTGGGTTTTTGTGTTTACTGAAACCGTAAGTTGTAATTTACTAAGCAGGAGCTTTTACAGAGTTTACTGGGACCCATATTTCTCACACGGACATAGTTTAAGTAGTGATGGACTTATGAGGGAGTTGTCGTGTGTGTGTGTGTATGTGCTGTCTATGTGTAGAAATAATCTATTGCACGTTTTCAGTTGCTGTTAAGACAACACTGGAAAGCATTGGGCTAGGAGGGGAAATTTCTGGGAAATTAGTGATTCTAACATTATTCTATAGCTGTTCAGTGGAAAGACTATATAAATATAGCTTTTGTCCAAGGTAAGTAGTGTGCATTTTCCGCACACTTTTAAGTCAAATCTCATCCCATATTATATGATATCAACAGTTTGGGTAAAGAAACCATAGCCTATGTCCCTGGAATAGAAATTGATGGCAGGAGTAGAATTATACATCTGTTTACGTATACATTTTGGTGGTAGAAGTATGGATTTAAGATCCATAGCATGAAAAGAATCTTATTTGCTAACCTACAACTACAAAATCATGAATGCATCATGAGGCTAAAATTGCTATACTTCTTAAAATTGTTTACCATTTTGGTATTTTGACCTTGTTGGATTTACAGGTTAAAGTTGCTGTTATACACCATTAAACTGTATCATATTGTACTAATTAGCCCTGTTAAATGGTCATGTATGGACAGGCAGGATTGCATATTTTAAAACCTTTAAATAAAAATATACTTAATGTTTGTAAAAAGGGGCGATGTACACCCATTAAATAATTTAATAATACTTAAAATAGACATATTATGATTCATACTTCATGTTCCTAATGGAAAAAAAATCAGATCTGGGATCTGCTTTCTTTAAATATTTATATTTGGTAATTTAAATACTATGTTTTCATGAGTAGAGAACCATTTCACTGCATCAATAAGGCAATAAGTAATGTAAAACAACATCAAAACAACAGCCATAACATAACAGTAACATACAATGCTTAATCATTGTTTATGCTGCAATTTATTTATGCCAGACTACAAAGTTTGGTTGTGAAGGTTTTGTGAAAATATCCAAGGGTAAATTATAGCCAGACATAGCCCATGACATATTATGGTAACAAGTCTGGATTTTGTGCACTATGAAATAAAATCATTTTGAAGTTATTCTTATTCATGAGTTATAAAACATCTATTCCCTCATACTGATATTGCACACTGATAATGTATTAAATGGGGATCTTGATGTATAAAGAGTAGGTTAACTATACTGGCTCAGTATTTTACTATACAAAATCTATCTCTCTCTGTGTATGTGTAATATATATATATATATGTGTGTGTGTGTATGTTTATATATATATCAGTATAGGGCGAGAGAGAGCAATATGTAGAAATACAATAGATATGGAGGCTCTCTATCTACAAGGTAGCTAGAGACGGGCTCAAACCCTGTACCTTGGCTGCAGATAGCAAGAGCCTGAATTCCCTACCCACTACCGGGTCTATATTAGAACACCGAACATTCAAGATGTCGAGTGTTCTAATATCGAACCATAGCAATCGAAAATACAAAACATTGAACATTCAGAACAACAAATTCTTTCCTAGGGAAATAATTTGCTGTTCCAAAACATACACACAACACAAGCACACCAAACAAACAGCAATCCACGCACATATATCTAAACTCTTGCACCTAACCCTACACTAAACTATACATGCACCACTAAACTATCCACTTACCTTAACCCTAACCCTAAGGTCCGTCACTATCACAGTCACCTCACCCGCGCCCTAACCCTAACTCACCTACCCTGCCCTAACACTCACGTCCACACAATCGCACACTTACCTGAACCCAACCCGTAACTTTCCACCAGATCACTGAAAATACCAAAGCAACAGAAGCGGACAACTGAATTCTTTCCCTAGGAAAAAATTTGGTTTTCTGTTTCTTCAATATTTTCAATGTTTGCTGAAAATGGGTTGATACTAGAACACACAACATTTTGAATGTTTGGTGTTCTAATACAGACCCCCCCCCCACTACCACTTGTGAAAAAGTTTCAGATTTCTGCCTCATATTTTTGTTCTGTTCCTCAATTCTGTGTTTTTCTGGATTTTAATTGACTAAATAATGATAGATGTGTGAATTTCAGACTTCATATTCTTCAAAAGGTACATGGTAGCACAACACCTTTTATTCTAGCAATTTTCTAAGTTTATAAGATCAATATTTGAAATTTGTCCCTATTTTTGGGGATATATTCCCCCATTATTCACTTTGTCCAGGTGTTTTGTGCTAAGTGGTTGAGGGCTATGGTGAGAACTGAATTCACTAAATGATAGCCATTTAAGTTTTAGTCTTTCTATCTTTGCAGAAACATAAGCTAATTTGGCATAGTGGTATGTTGCTCTGACTGTAGTGCACAGAGTCCTGGGTTCAAGACTTGGCAATGAAATGCTTGGTGTTAACATAGCATTTTGTTCTAGCACCTTTCCAAGATTATACAAGCAATGTTTAAAATGTGTCCCTGGTTTTGGGGCTTTTGTCCCCACAACAAAAAATTTGGGCTTTTTCCAGATTTCTTATGCTGCAAAGTTGAGAGATACAGTTGAGTGCCGAGTGGATTTTACAAGGAGCTGAGAGCTTCAGGGGAAGAGAAATTTAGTGCTGCTTATGCCGAGTCTGCTTGCTTTGTTAATAGCACAATAGGTAGTGTACTTGCTTTTGATGCAGAAGCCTGTGGGTTCTACTCCCACAGTATGTAGATGCATTGCTGATACTGTACTGTTATACTTTTAAAGGGGGTGGATGCTGCAGTCCTGAGAATGTCATCTTTGGCGGAAATACCTAGTAACTATGAACCTGTCATCGGTTTGCCATCCAGTCCCTATTGCAATATTACTAGCTTATTTTTTTAGTGTAACATAGGCAATGTATTCATCAAGGGCAACAGTCACTTTATTTGTAGATGAAACAATAAAATATAAAGTTGTTTGCTAGCAGTAACATCTTCATTAGTTGCAGATCTCTTTAATGTGGAATTATTTAGATGACTGGAGGATTGTAGAAATTTGAGTAGATTTTTTGATGGAAATGTTCTGTATTGGGCAGTTCTGTCATTATTGTTGCATGCATTTTGTTTTATTGTTTACTGGAAAAATGTTAAAAACAAATTTAAATCTCCCTCTATCAACTGTACTGTATTATACAATATAATTTAATACAATCAGGAAGGTGAACTTTTCGTGTGCAAGGGGCCTATGATTTGAAAACAGCTCAAAGTTAATCTGTATCTGCCACTGGCCAGATGCATTTTTTGAATGTGGGTTTCAATGTGTGAATTTCAAGGACAGAGACATTTTAATGCTAAGTCTATTTTCATTGTGAGACTGCATTGCTTTGTTTAGAAGATGTCTGTTAGTGTTTGTGCTGTAAAATATGAAATAAAACTTTTAAATGTAATCCAAATCATCATAGAAGTAAAGCAATATGCAAATTACAGTGTTTAAGGTAAATGGGGTGAAATAGCCAAGTAATGGGACATTGGAATAGCTGCAGGAGGGAGGCCCCATTTGACCATGATTTTGTGAGGGGGGAAGGGCAGCAAACTCAGAGACAGCCCCGGCTGAACTATGCCTCTCAACTGTCCAGATTTTCGCAGAATGAATATATTTTTGCTCATTTTTGGTTTATTCCTCATAAGATTTGTGGCTTTCTGGAAAATCATTTAGGAATGAAGTCACTAAATAATGACAGGCATTGAGTTTCAGACTTCATACCCTTCAGAAAAATGATTGCTAAAGCAAGACTTTTATTATATAAGCTAAGTTTATACAAGATCAATTTTTAGTACTGTTTGTATGTTCCCCCAACATATTTGGCCTTGTCCAGATTTCCTGCATTAAGAGGTTGGGAGATACATGCAAATAAATCGCTTTATAGAATTAGGTATATCCAAACCTCTCAGCTGTCTCTGATTTTGGCTCAAAATGTTGCTCTCCCCCTAATAATCCCTCTGCAAAATGGCAATTTTGGAAGAAAACTTGGACGGTTTACAATTATTAAATAACTGTAATGATCAGCATTACAGATTGCTTTTATTTCAGAAATGCATGTAAATTCTCTTACTTTGCCAGCTGCTCAACTTCACAGTACTAATATTTTAAAAAAGTGTCGCTTCTTTGACAGGTTCCCAGCTGTATTGTATGGCTGTTTTATATGTTTGCATCATGTTTGGTCTGTTTTTCATAAAATTGTGGTTTTCTGAAAAATTAGGGGCAAATCATTAAAGATTGAAGTTAGAAAATAATGACAGACATTTGAGTTTCAGATTTCATACCCTTCAGAAAATTCATACTAATGCAAGATCTATTACCTTTCTAAGTTTATAAGAACAATATTTAAAAAGTGTCCTTAATTTTGGGCCTCTGTCCCAATTCTGTTTATGGCTTTGTCCAGATTTCTTGCTCTGAGGTTGAGAAGTATGAAAAATGTCAGAGTCATCACCATCAGCCAGAGACATTTCAAATTGTGACATACTTGTTGCACCCCACTCCCCCATGTAGTGACTCTGGATGTGTCCAAGCAAGGCAAGGAGAAGTTATGCAGTGTAAGTGTGCAGAGTATTCCCAATCCAAGGTAGACACAAGTACTACAGTGGCTTTTAATCTGTCCTTGATTTTGCAGAAAGTTCTGGTTTTCTGTCATAGTTTTATACTGCCGATTTAAGCTTCTTATTATTCAGAAAATGCATGTTCTTGCAGTGCATGTTGCCCTGTGTTTAAATAGCAATGCTTTAATGGCCATCAGGTAAGCTTGACTGAGATTGTAAGATGCAAGTAAGCCTTAATAAGCATACAGCTAAAGAATTACCAACATTGAAAGCATTTTTGTTGCTGCCAGAAATAACATTTACATAACTAGATAATGTATAAGCCTTAGGTATTAAAATGCATATGGCAGTATTTGTAATAAAGGACAGAATTACAGTATTTTAAGAAGCTCACTACATTTGTTGGAGACTTGCAGTCATCTTTGCAAGCTTTATCCATAAACTAAACAGAATGCCAGTCTATCATGTGTGGTCCATAACCTGTGAGTAATCCTTTAAGCAATTTATCTTGAGCTTGTTTTTTGCTTACTATACATTTTTTACTTTGATCATGTTTTCCCCATGAAACAAGTAGATAGTTGTCAGGCAGCAGGTCTTTTTGGGATAAGAAACATTTTTACAAGTGGTAATATCACAGAGATTGAGAGATTGCTACTTTCAGCATGTTACTTGGTACTTTTATAAAGCTGAATATAAATTATAATTAGAACTGCAGTGCAAGGAAAAGTGGTTTGAGTTGAGTGCTTCTTGTTTTTTGTACCTGATTTCAGACTTTATACCATTTTTATGACTGGCATTCCAGTAATGTACTTAAAAAGTAATTTATTTTTCATGCCTCACAACCTTTTTGTTTCCATCTAGATATTAAGTAAGTTGTCATGTAGCCAATGCATTGAAATTTTTTTCTTCTACACGTCATTTTGTCTTCATTGGACTCTCATAATGACGGTCTGGCACTCAGGGCAGCGTATAAAAGTCCCAGTTTTTGTGGTTTTGAGCATAGCTCTGCCCCTTTCTAGTTGGCTACACCCCTTCCTCTTGGGCCCACCCATTCAGCTGTCTCCTGCAGCCCCCCTTTAATTTGAAGTCACCAGCCAACACTATGTATTTATTCATTTTGAGAATGGCTGTGATAAAAGCAGTGGTCAGTTGTGGGTTGAACACAAGCCCAAGAAGGAAATCATTCTTCAGGGTTTCTCCATATTATAAATAAAAATGAGTGAATGAATAAATATGTCAGAAAAGCAGACTGCAACAGGTTTTACTACCTAGTTAAGTCACTTTATATGTGTATGATCAGCATACCTCTCAACTTCTTAGGGTAAGAAATCTGGATAAAGCCATAAATAATGGGGGGGGGGGTACAAAGGCTCAAAAATAGGGCAGTTTTTAAATATTGCTCTTTCAAATATAGAAAGCAAATAGGACACAGATTTTACATTAGCACACATTTTTCTAAGGGGATAAAGTCTGAAACTCAAATTGCTGCCATTATTTTCTGACTTAAATATTCAATTATTTGTTTGAAAACCACAAGTTTTTGAAAAATTGACCAAACATAAGTGGCAAAAATCTGGATATTCTGCGAAAATCTGTACAGTTGAGAGATATGATCAGAGAGCACACAGGGTTAGGTTTACCAGGGGAGCCGTTAACATTTAAAATGGGAGATAATGTGAGCACAGCCCATTTGCACATGGTTTACTATTGAAATGTGGAAAATGCAATGATCAACCAATGGAAAATTCAAACCAAAATGTCTAATTCATAACGTCTAAAAGGCACAATATCAAAACTGTATTAACCGTCCACCATAGTTAGATGTGTTTAGCATAGCATTAGTTGACATCAGTCACCCAAGCTATGCAGCGTAACATTGAATGTCAAGTCAGCGGCATGTGGTTTTTACTGTTTTGCAGGGGGAAAGCCCCCTTACACCCCCTGGAAATTACATGCATCAGCTCCAAGTGTTCTTCACTGTACCGTGATTTCCGCTCACAATACCAAACTCAGACTACCAAATTGCACTGAATATTCAGTATTGTGTATTCGTAGTAGTCCAGTTTGGCAGTGTGCTTTTTTGAAAAGTGCCTTTCAACCACATGGCATTTGATCACTGGCACTACAGGATTTCAATAGTAAACCTTTTCACACAATACTGGGGTGGATAGGATACCTGATAGAAGTAGAGTTGACAGGGAAAGATCACAACACTAGCAGAAGTTTCATCTTTCAGAGTTCAGGAATAAAAGAACAGAATAAAAGACACAATGACAGAAGGATCAAGAGCAGGACAGTAAGTGAACATAATGGGTTACTGAAGGCTGAAGGAGTGTATCACCATAACAAAAAGTGACAATGATGCCACGCTGACGCTGATGTTATCTTATAAAGTGGATATAGTATTTGGTGGTTTAACCACAGCGGTTCAGTTCATCTGTATGAGCTTCATGAGAAGATAACTAGGGAGGAAACTCCTGGAATAGTTCCACCCTCATTTACAGGAATTAATCATTGTTAAGAAAAGAAAAATGCAGGAATTGGTAACTGTGTGTAAACAGGAACAGTGACAGTTATGAGATAGGAACCTAAAATAGCTAAAAAAATTAAGGAGCAGGTTAAAGGGAAAATAAGTCACTAGAAACAAAATCAAAGTATGAATAAGGGATAGCAGGTAATCAGAAATGGGAGTGAAGCAGAGATGAAAACTAGAGTCTAATATGCGAGATAACATGGTCAGGATTTGAGTATAGACATTGAGTATTAACCATAATTAATGGCAGGCAATAGTTTGACCCAAAGTATTTACTACATAAAACTGTACATTGAAAACCAGTGTTAGAAAAAAGTCACAGGTTTAGAAGTCTGTTAATACCAAGTGGTAGGTGGGTACCAGAGGTATAGAAAGGGGTACTCTAAACTGAGAAGTTGGCAAGAGTCCTTAAAAAACTTTAATAGATTGCTATTGCTGCAAAACAGGATGTATATTTGGGGGTAGCAGTTATTGACAGAAGTAGCAGGGGACATGAGGTTTTGGGCACATATTTAAATGGGAAATGGTATGCAGAGTGCTGACCTAATGGACTGAGAATGTGCACAGGCTGGCATCCATCTGGGAGTCGTCATTCTTCTTACTAGTAATGTTAGGTTATATGTACCTAATGGAGCTGTGTATCATGCACATTAAGCTTAGGATAGACAATGTGGGAGAGGTCAGCCTGCTAAATAATCCCTTGGGCGTACAGCAACAAAAGGCAACAGATGTGGAAGTCTGTGCAGAACTGCATCCAATGCAACGTACCTTTTAAGACCATAGCATGTCCAGGGTATGGGTAATGCCACGGCTGATTCATTTTCATTTGCAATTGGACAAAGTCAGGAGATCAGCAGCAGAGTCAGGACCATGCAGAAGTCTAACCTATTAGACCCCAGTTAGTATCCAGCTGTGAAGCCTGATGACAAATTGAACTGGTGCACTGTTGAGAGAGTAGTGCACAGCTAGCCTCCTGGCGGAGTAACCTTGTCTTGAGATTCATTGTTGAAGTGACACCTCAACCCCATGTCCAAAAATGGGAAAAGGGGTTGACGATGGATGGATTGAGAGAGTAGTGCACTGAAAAACACGGACAAGGTACAGAAACTGCATTACAGTTTTATCAGAATTAGGGTTGGTACAGGGTGGGAAGTAATACTGAGGGTGGGGTATCGAAGAGCAGTGCAAGGGTGCATACTGCAGCAATTTGTTGGTACCTGAGGGTCTAGAATGACAAGACAAGCACAAGCATTTGCAGTCAGGAAGCTGCGACACAACTGAGCAAGAATGGCCCCAAGCGGTGAGAATTGGCACTTGCTAATTGTGTCAAACAAGTTTGTGCACTCCCAGAAGGGGTTGAAAGGGGTATGAAGTACAGAGTAACACCAATGTTTATTCAGAATCTCATATTAATAGACATTCAGTGGGGTCTTTCCTATACAAGAGATAAAGTTGTATAGCAAATGAGACAGGCCTTCCTGCATGGCAATGGAACAAAAGGGCAATAAAAGAAAATCATTTGGAACAAAGGATCATCTGTTGCTAAATAGTCATAATGCAGAACTGTAAAAAGTGAAGAATTTAAGTATGTCATGGATTGACTACAAAACAGCTTTTGATGGTATCCCACATTCATGGATAATAGTTCTTAAAATGTATGAGATACACACCCCACATCGATAGACTACATTGCAGTGACCATGAAACAGTGGCAGACCATTTTTCAATTAAGCCATGATAAGGGACAAATTATTCGGGTATAAAAATTTAAAGGGAGATATTTCAGGGTAACAGTGTCATCACTGCTATTCTGTCTTCGCATTAAACCTTTCAGCTGTCTACTTAACAGATTAGGCCATGGCTATAATTGGGCTCCTAGAAAACAAAGTGTAAAGACCTCTCATCTTCTCTTTATCGATGATTTAAAATTTTATAGCTCATCAGATGAGGAACTGAAAGCACAACTACAAGTTGTCAAAACATTTTCAGAGGATATAAGAATGTCATTTGGTCTTGATAAATGTGCAAATGCAACCTTTAAAGCAGGAAAACTGCAGCACTAAAAACATCAGTTTGGGACAAGAATGTGATATAAAAGAACTTGAGCAAGAGGAAGTGTTTAAATATTTGGGAATTAATGAAGAATCAAAAATAAAACATGAACAAATGCGAATAAAACTTGGTAAGGAATACTTTAGAAGACAAATTAATCCTGAAAGCAGCATTGACATCTAGGAACAAAATTCAAGCTATAAACCAATTTGATCTTCCTGTCCTAACTTTGTTTGAATAATTAACTGGTCTCAAAACGTGTTGGATAGTTTAGACAGGTAAACAAGAAGGATGCTTCTTGCTCACCAAATGATTTATAAAAATCAGTGCATATCAAGATTATATGTTCCCCATTCCGAAGGAGGTATGGGCCTCCTTAAAATTGATTACATGTATAGATCGGCAATCATGGGACTCCACACACATCTGCTGACCTCACAAGACCCAAAAGTAGTGAAAGTTTTGAAACATGAGGAGAATAAATCTAAGATTACTTCCCTGCTTAGTCTAGCAGAAGCATATCGGCGTCAGGCAGGAACGGAAATCAAACCAGAAGTAGATAAAAATCGGGCAGCAACTAAATGTGCTAAAAGAACAAAAGAAAGAATATAAGGTGAAGGATCAGATGAGAAGGCAAATGTGGAAAATGCATAAATATAGTTGCAAGTATAGAAAACTCCTGGAAGAACCTCATGTTGCTTAGGATTTGACACAGGAATGGTTAAGGAGAGGTGAATTCAAACCAAGGGATGAAAGCTTAATATTGGTGGCCCAAGATAGTGGGCTTACATACTCATTGGTTTACAAAGTCCATCAAACGTGGGAGAAACAGCCAAATGTAGGTTTTGTAAAACAGAATTGGAAACAGTCGCACAACTCATTGCTGGTTGTGACATACTAATGGCAGAAAGATTGCATACTGAAAGGCATAACTATGTAGCAAGACTGTTGCACTGGGGATTGTGAAAACATTGTTACTGAAGTGGCTGAAAAAAATTGGAAACATGAGCCACAAAGCATCACAGTAAATTAATTCTACATCACATGGGATCACCCATTAACAACAGTTCAAAAGACAGATGCGAGAAAACCAGATATAGTAGTCCATGAAAAAAAGATAAAAGTAGCATTGATAATTGAAATTGCTACACCCAGTGACTACAGTGTTTTCCATACAGAGAGAGACCTTCATAAAATATCAATATTTGCAGGCAGAAATAAGAGCAATGTGGAAGAAAGATAGCCAGACAGTTCCAATGGTAGTAGGAGCAACGGGTCTTATAAAAAATGAGACTCTACAATCGTATTTAGATATGTTATAATACGTGCAACTCCATATGAATTGCAGATGGAGTCATTATTGAGCACATCACGGGTGCTGCAAAAAACACTTTTGACTGACATCAGAGTGAAGCAATGCTAATTTCATGAACTTTAATCATACTTTGACTTAGGAATGGGGTCCATTCCTGCCATGGTATTAGAAACCCAAACGATTTGGAGAAATCAGATAAATGTGACAGGCCTCCCTGCATGTGAGAGGGTCCAGTAATATTAGGACTGACATGTATGGCACTTGTACTCACGATAGGAAAAGTAGACAGAACAACAAAGAAAAGGCATACAGTAGATGCTCAGAGATCTACTGGATACTAACTGTGATCTTAATAGGTTGGACTAAGAAATTTAAGAGAATGCAACCACGCCAGGATGCTCCCTTTTATACCATAGGGATGGCTAATTACCAATTCAAGCCAGTGCTGAAAGAGACATTAGAAAAGCTCAGGTTAGAGAGTTGAAAGATAACACATTAATTTAGAAGTGAGCAGTGTCATACCTGCATGCCAAAAGAGGCATCAGAGGAAAAAATAAAGAATTTAGTAAGGTAGAGGTTGCAGGCATGTAGAAGCTATATAAGGCTGCAATGGAATTAATGGATATTGATTCATTCATATGATTATAATGTGGATCAGGAGTTTTAAAGTGCCATTGTTTTATTTGTTTATTTTAATTTTCTTAGTCAGACATATGAGATTACACAAGCAATTAATTAGCTATATTTGCTGAATTTGGGCTGTCTGTGAAAATGACTGACTACTCTTGATTTTGTCTTTGCAGGACTAATGTGATTTCTAGTCAGAGTAGCTTACCAGGATTGCTGTTTGTGTGAAACAAAATTGAATGGTACATATTTTTGGTAAGTTTTGTAATAAGCAGATGTCAAAGGTGTATAAAGTCAGCAAAGTAGCTATACCTGCTGAATATAGGCATGTGGATGTGAATGAAAGTAACCTTTTTGTCATTTCTCAGTTTAAATGGTCATTAACTTAGTTGTACAGACTAGTTCTGCTTCCTTTACCACAGACTTTTGAGATGTACACACTCAACAACATGGCTTTAATTACTGGTACAGGATTGCTATGGATGAAAATGGCTGAACCCTGATGTTATAATCAAGCTTAACAGTAATTAATCTAATCTGTTTTTGCAAGACTAGTGTGCATTTGTGTAAAGCAAGTATTTACTTCAAGTAAACGCTTTACTGTGCCTGTTTTAGTCAGCTGTCTGAGATACACTTAGTCATTAAGGTTGCTGTAATTGCTAGGTATTGATGAAGTCTGTTGGTGAAAGTCACTTACTCACCCTGTTCTTTGATCACTATTAAACAACCACTAATCTAGCATGGCAGCAACAGTGTCATATAATATATTTGCTTAAACTGGTATAAAATAATCATTGCTGTGGCTTATGCTTGTGTGTGTGCGTGTGTGTGTGTGTGTGTGTTGCAGTTGATTTAATAGTGACAAACTGACCATAATTCTTTGTTTTTTTTTCCCATCAGAATCTGACCTCAGCACTGTAAACAATAAGGGGGCTGCCTTTGAAGGTCTGAGGGATATTTAAATGTGGTGCAGTGAGCAACATTGTCATCTCACAGCATTTGATATTCTAGTGGAGTTCATGTCATCATTTCATTGTGGAGTCTGCTTGTATTCCTTGTCTCTGTTTGCATTTATGTTGAAGATAAGCATTCTGACTAAAATGCTAAACTATTTATTAACAAACAACAAAGCTTTCAGATATAATCCTTCCTCAGTGTTAAAGACCAGTTAAACATTTTTGAATTTAAAATGAAATAGTAAAACACATGACAGCAGCCAACCAATAAAATTAATTCAAACAATTAAAAACACAATTGAATTAAAGGCATACAATACATCAGCAATTTATTTGTTTTTGTAATAAAACAGGTTTAACAGCCACAGCATTATTCAGTCCCAGTTTCAAATCTGCTCCTAGTTTAATTATCCAACTGTATTCAGCATTATCCAAGACATTATTTAAATCACCCCTTCTAATCTGCCTGTGTACAACCTGAATGCCTCTTACTTGAAACTGATTCTGAGCATGTATTTAAGTGTGTGTGTGTGTGTGTGTGTGTGTGTGTGTGTGTGTATATATATATATATATATATATATATAAAATAGTTTCACTTTATAATCTCGAATTACTGAAATCTCGAAATTCAGTAACCCGAGACCATGAAGTTGAAAAGCAGAATGCCGAAAGTGCATAAGAGCAAATTCGAATATCTCAAATCCATGTTTAAGCATTTCCAGTACGCTGCGTGTAGTGTTATGGTGCCTGAAATCGCAAGTGAGTGAGTGTTTGTGTGTGTTTGTACGTTGTGTATGTGGGTAAGGGTAGGGAGTTGTAAGTGTGAGTGCTGGATTTGTTGGTGTTTGTGTATGTGTGTTGTGTATTTGTGTGCGAGTGAGTGGAGGATGGCGTGGTGAGTTTTTTTTTTTTTTTTATGTTTTTTTTTTATGTTATGTGCGACCTCTGAGTTAGTATATATAAGTGGGAGTGTGTGGGGGTTGCAGGGGTGCTTACCCCCTGCTTATATATAGTGTAGGGTTGTGTGGTCTGTGTGCTGTGTGTGGAATGGTGTATATGTTAATTGGTGTATGTATGTTCATGATTGTGTGAGTCGGGATTGTTGGTTTCGGTGTTGTGAATGGTTCGACTTCATAGTCTCGGGTTACTGAATTTCGAGATTTCAGTAATTCGAGATTATGAAGTGAAACTATATATATATATATATATATATATATATATATATATATATATATATATATAAAATTTCAACTATATGTATACAAGTATATGCTTATATAAGGCATTTGTTTCAATGCTCCTGTGTATATTATACGTATAATGTTGGCTGCTGTCATGTGTTTTACTATTTCATTTTAAATTCAAAAATGTTTAACTGGTCTTTAACACTAAGGAATGATTGTATTTGAAAGTTTTGTTAATAAATAGTTTGGCGTTTTAGTCCGTGTGCTTATCTTTTATATTTTGTCTTCACATTTGGATTATATTCTACTGCATATTCTATTGGTATTGTGTTTGCATTTAGCTAGGTGCTATGGTTTCTACCAAAACACAGTAAAGGTAAACTGGCATTTCTCCAATTTGCCTGTAGGTAAGCATGCACTGTGTGCATCTTGTCAGAAACCTAACTTGTCAGGTGACAAGTCAGTATGTGCGTATGTTTGTGCAAAAATATCCCTGATTTTATTTGTACACACACACACCTTTGTGTGGTCACAGAACAGAAGCAAAAAATTGTTTAACAATAATTTGTCTTTTAAAAATAATCCAGAAAATGCATCACAAAACATCTAGATTCTTTGAACTTCTGGGGACCTGACGGCCCCTACAGCTATACATTTTTTTCTTGACAGAGGCCTAGTAAGGGGTCACTGTCTTCAGTCTGCTGTAGGCTTCATTTGGTCTAAAACCATCCCTGGTCTGTACAGAAGGTTGTTATAGCTTGTGAGGGCTGTGGACAAGTGTGGTCATTATTTCTATAACTTTCCTCAGAGTCCTAGCTTAGATGTTTGTGACTATAGCTTGCACATTGACCATGTGCTGTTTAAGAGAAACAAGTTGTAATGGATTGCAGTGATAATTATTTTTCACTTTCCTCATAATGAGACCTCATGCATAGGACATCAGAAGGGCAAACCTTATGGAATTATATGATCAAATTTCCAGATCTTTACATTACATCACTATTGTTGATTCTGATTTCACAGCCAACTTCACTAAAGAGTTTTTTGCCTAATTGAAGAAATGCAGTTGTGTAACCCAATACAAGAGAACTAAAAAAAAATGTTTGTCACCTGGCACAAATAAGCTGTGTAATAAAAAAAGAACCTTAAAATGCATGTAGTAAGGTGAGGACACTTCAGACCAAAATTTCACTAGGAAAATGCAAAGCACTATAAGAACCTGTAAAGCAAACTATGAATGGAGATTAGCTTCTAAACTGAATAACTACAAACTATTCTTAAGCCAAGTTAGAAAATTAAGAAATAACACTCTACATTGCTCTGAACTTTTCCTTTCTGGGCTCTCAATCAGTCTCAAATGACAGCAAATTTAGTAGCAAAGAAGTTGCCCACAAACACCTGTTCCAGTTATACTCCTCCCTTAAACTCCTCATTATACCTAAAGAACACTCCTAAGGTGCTACGTAAAACAAAAGCACTTCTTCCATGGGCCCAGACAGCACATCTGGGTGCGTACTAAACCATATCACTCAAACATTTCAACCTTATCTTAGACAGAATCTAAATTCCCAAATCCTGCTACAGTGCTGTGGTTATGTCCCTCCACAAAAGTGGCCATACCATTGACCCGGGAAATTAAAGGCCAATCAACCTTATGAGCCTAATCAGTAAAACCATGGCACATGTCATAGCTGATATCATTAATGATGATATTGAGAATTTCATTAAGCTTGACCCCTTAGCAATCTGGCTTTGTCAAAGGAAAATGGCGTAGTGGCCCTCAAACCAACTGTAGATCAATATGTATGTAAACCTTTAAGAAGCTTTCACAAGTGTATAAGTACTGAGCAAGTGTGAGCCTGACTGCCATTTTGTAGTAAGCTGTTGAGATGTAAGCATGTATGACTGTGTAAGTCTGTCAGTTAATCAGTGTGTTTATATTTTGTACTGCTGCTATCCATCCTGATGTGTTTCTATGTAATAAAGTATATAAACAAACTACCCAGTCTGTTCATCTTAACTTGTTAAACAAGATGAGGGACATGGTGTCAAAATGGGATCTAGATTCAAGATCAAGAGGCACTCTGTTGATGTTGGAGGAATAAAGAGGAATCGATCGTCCCAACTGCACGTACAACTCGCAAAACAGGTTAGAAATAAATTCCAGCTTCTAAAACTTGTTTAAATGATTTCTTACTCAAAGAATATAAAACAAAGCACTGAGAAGGCTCAAAAGAAATTTCTAGTTAAACAAAACGTCCAAAACTGCAACATATTGATAAAAATATTTGGAATACTAATGAAAATGTTTGAAACCATGTCTGAATCACATAAAATGTATAAAATAAGGAAAACTACTGCATCTTTTCACTGTGTACTACTTTTTCACATTAATTAAAGTTGTTCAAGATATCCAAAGTATACAAAGTGTTTGCGAGTTTGTGCAGTATTACAGTACAGTTATTTTGCAAAATACAGGCAAAGCATACCTTGCACAGTACAGTATTTCAAAGAGTTTATTGTGCATTTGAATGTTATTACAAGTGCCTGCTGTGTATGCATGTTCATACATAATTACAAGGGCCATATTTGCAATGTGTTTAAGCATCCCTTGTTGGCATGGCTGAAGGATTTTGAAAACCATCTCCACTTGTATTTGATGATAATGCAGAGAATTGGAGAGTGTTTGAGCAGGAGTATGATATTTTCATACAAGCTTCATTGTCTGACAAAGATGCACATACAAAGGCATTTATTCTGCTTAATTTAGCTGGTTCAGAATCCATAGAAAGAGAGCATTCATTTGTGTATGTATATGTTGTGTTCACAGGGGACAGGAAACCCCCATACAGTGGTACCGGCTGAGTCAAGGGAAGACCACAAGTGCTTAAAAAGAGTAATGTCTAACCCCCAAATGAATATTACAATGGAAAGGCACTTATTTTACACAAGGGATCAAAAGCCTGGGGAAACTTTTGCAGCCTATATAACTGACTTGAGAAACAAAGCTAAAATATGCAGATTTGGTGATTTAAGGGACGAGTTGATAAGACAGACTTGTGTGTGGTATTAAAGATGACACTGCAAGAAAGATTTTGCAGTGTGACAGAGATTTAACTTTGAATAAAGCAACTGAGATTGTTAAATACATGAGCTCACAGAAAAGCACACGAATATGCTTACAAATGAGAAATGCATGTTTCCAGTATCTTCTAGTGGTAATGCTGATAGTATGCAGCATGTGGTTGAAAGAAACCGGCCCAAACACATGGGAGCAACTGTGAACCCCGTAGCTTTCTAGCAAATTCTAGAGCATGCACAGTCTCAGTGAAGCACAAGGGTGAGTCAGCAAACTCTAAGTATCCTAGTCAACTGTCGTAATTGTGGTGGCAGTCGTGTGTCTAAAGGAGAAAACTGCTTGGCTTTTGGTCAGCAATGGCACAGATGAAAAAAAAGTGGAATCATTTCCAAAGATTCTGTAAATCAAAAGAGGCTCATGTTATATTAAAAGAGAATAGTCAAGGAGACAAGTTGATCAATTAGAAAGCTGTGACCCTACTTTTTATGTTACTGGTGTCTGTGTTTAATGAAAGTCAATGCAGTAGATTTATGGGAAAAAATTAAGTATTTTGTACTGTTCAGAAAAATAGAAGACCCATAGAGCTTAAAGTTGACACAGGTTCAAAGTGCAATGTTATATCAGCAGAAACATTTGCTGGAGTATGTGCTGGTGAGAAGCTTGATTTGGCAAAGTGTGTGAAGCTTGTTGCTTATGGTGGTGAAGAAATACAGACTGAAGGTTCAGCAGTGCTTCATGTTACTCTGCTGGGAACAGCTATGTCTTGCAATTTTACATAATCAAAAGGCACGTACAGTCATTAGGCCTCAGACTGAAAATGGGATTACTTTCATTTAATAATTCCGGGCCTCTACTGAAAATGGACATTTATCCAGTTAGACTAGCCTGGTCAACAAATGTCAAATAAAATAAATAATAAGGGAAGTCCACCATGTAAACTTAAAAGGCCACTGTTCTAATTTTGCCCAGTCTATTTTTTCTACCTATGCCGATCTTTTTGAAGACAAACTAGGCAAAGTCCCAGTTGTGTACTCCATGAAATTAGACACTGAAGCCAGCTCAGTTGTCAAACCAGCCCAGAAAGTTCCAGTAGCTATGCAGAACAGAGTCAAGGCTGAGATAGATAAAATGGTTCAGCAAGATATGATTTGTTCAGTTGATGAACCAACTGAATGGTATCTTCCATGGTTGTAGCCCATAAGAAAAGCTCAGATGACATCAGAATATGTATTGATCCAAGAGATTTGAACAAAGCACTGAAAAGACTTCATCCAACGCATACAGTTGAAGTCACTGCTGTTATGCCAAATGCCACTGTTTCTTTCTGTTTCGGATGCAAAGAGTTCATTTTGGCAAAATTTACTGACCGACAATCTTAATTGCTAACCACTTTCAGTACTCCTTTTGTCAGGTACAAATTTTTAAGAAAGCCATTTGGGATAAATTATGCTAGTGAAGTCATCCAGCATGCAATGGAGCACATTTTTATGGGTATCCATGTGCTATTATAGTAGATGATATTCTAGTAGGAGGTAATGGTGAAGCCAAGCATGACAGAAACCTCAAAGTTCTGGAAAGAGCACTTGAAGTGACTCTTGAACTGAATCTTCATAAGTGCAAATTCAGACTGAGAAGTTACTTATGTTGGTCATTTACCTTTTCAGGCTTTTGACCAGATCCTTCCAAGCAAACAATTCTCGAGATGCCAGGTCCAGATAATGTTCAAGCTCTACAATGTTTTCTTAGCATGGTTAACTATTTAGGCAAGTTCATTCCAGACCTGAGCAAACTATCAGTACTGCTCAGAGTAGACACACAGATGTATCTTGGTCATGTTCAGAATACCAGTAGACAGCATTCGATGTCCTGAAAAAGAATTACCAGTCCAACTTTCAGATGCTATGCACAAACCGGTTATTCTTTCTTGTGATGCTTCAAAGTTTGGTCTTGGTGCAGTCATTCTTCAAGAGGGTAGGCCAGTAGCCTGTGTATCCAGAACTCTAACCCAAACCGAGATGTAGTATGTGCAGATAAAGAACTCTCTGCAATTATGTTTGTATGTTTGAAGTTCCATGATTATATTTAAGGTGAACCTATTCAGATCAAAACTGACCACCAACCTCTAGTCACTATTTTAAGAAAAATTTATATGCATACAAGTCCTGCCAGATTACAATGCATCATGTAGAAATTGCAAAAGTATAATTTAAGTCTTGTTTACACAAAGGGAAGCATCTATCTTGTTGATATTTTACCCAGATTGCCCAGAAATACCACTGATCAGCATGAGAATGAGAAACCTGATTTTGAAGTTATGGAAGTAAGAATTTTTTCTTCTACACATCTTGATGAGCTTAGAAGTTACACAGCTTCAGGTCCGATTCTTCAGAAGCTCAACCACTTTATCAATGGAGGATGGCCATCAAAGCAGTCTTGTTTACCAGTAGAAGTGCAACCTTATTTTCCTTACAGAGATGAGATTTTGTTTGACAATGGTATTATGAAAGGTCCAAAAGTGATTGTTCCAAACTCCTTGCAACAAGAGTAGATTACTATTTTGCATTATAGCCACCCAGGAACTGATCCTACTAAAAGAAGGGTGAGAGGACTAGTATTTTGGCCTTTTATGTGAAAGGATATCGAGAGAGTACTTTCATGTTGTTCTATAAGTAATAGTACTATGCCATATCAACAGAACCACTTCAGCTAAACCAGATTCCTGAACTACCTTGGCCGACAGTAGCTACAGGCATTTTCGAATGAAATGGTCAACATTACTTGGTATTGCTAGACTCTTACTCAGATTTGTTTGAGATTGACCTACGTTTTAAACTTGCATCCAGTACTGTCATTACTAAGTTGAAGCGTCATTTTTCAGTCCATGGTAGTCCAGACAGTTATTTCTAACAATGGTACACAGTTTACAAGCCAGCAGTTAGAGATTTGCTGGACATTATTCATGTTACAAGTAGCCCTGAGTACCCACAGTCAAATGGTTTGGTAGAACGTGCAGTTCAAATTGTGAAACAGTTATTAGAGAAGTTGAAATGAGACAATAGTGATGCTTCCAAATCTCCAAAATATTCCTTGTAATAAACACCTTGGTTCACCTGCATAATGGCTTTTGTCGAGACAAACCAGAACCACACTATCAATTTTTAGCATTCTTTTGGTTCCCTGTGCTAAGAACAACAAAGCAGTGAGAGCTCAATTTAAGAAAAGGCATTGGTCCCAGAAGTCCTATTATGATAAGTCCAGCAAAAACTGCTCAGTCCATTACGAAAAGGTGAGATGGTGAGGATGCAGATGACAAAAGGTTTTGATCGGATTGGAGTCCAGAGCCAAGATTGTACATCATGGAATCACAAGCAGCAGAATTTAGGAGGAATCAAACATTTGGTCCTGGTGTCCAAACCTGTATTGCAGTATCATACCTGCGAGAGAGACTCTATATCTCAGAGTGAGTTATCCAGTGTTCCAGTTCCAGAGGACATTCCAGTAAATATCTGTTCCTGAGAAGAATCCTGAAGCAAGTTGTTAATCAGTGACTGTCCCTGTTACTCAGCCCAGTTCTTATTTCTATTTCACTAGATCAGGTTGCATTTCCAGACTGAACATGTGCGAGTCCAACTGACATTTTATACTAGGCTGTTGAGATGCAAGCATGTATGACTGTGTAAGTCTGTCAGTTAATCAGTCTGTTTATATTTTGTACTGCTGCTATCCATCCTGATGTGTTTCTGTGTAATAAAGCATACAAACGAACTGCCCTGCCTGTTCATCTTCATTTGTAAAACAAGACGAGCGACACCAATGGCTTAAATTATTCTACTGCAGTCTTAGTCAACTTGGGTGTGTTGGAAAAATGAAGGAAAAAGATGAAACAGCAAAACAAAAGTGAAAAAAGAATCATGAAATAAATAATCCAGATGGAGTGTGTTGGGGGTGGCTGGAGGAAGTAGTGGTGTGGGCGAAGAGGTGGGGTGTGGTTGGGTTAGTGTGGGGAACTGGGTGCTGGGGGTGGTGTGGGGGAAGGGGTTGGGATGTGACGAAAAGAGGAGGCAAATTAGACGAGCAAGAATTATCACTCCAGACTAAGCTTAATTCTTAGTACTATGGAGTCCTTTAATGCCTTTAGTGCTTTTATGAAATGTATTTCACACAACTGTGTATTCACAGCTTCATATGTGCATTTCTAAAAATGCGGAGCATTTAAATGACTTTCTGGTTTGGTGAGCAGGAGCTCCCCCATCCATGTCTGTTCTGCATCTGCCACTTAATTCACTGAGTTCCTTCTTGTGGTGTTTCCCCTTTGGATCCATTTACTATTAACATACAAGCAAAGCTGGATACTTATTGCTAATACAAAGTTTGTCACCATTAAAAAAAAAGAAGCTTACCTAATGTCACATTGACATGCTGAAGTTCAAAAATTTTTTCAGGTCTCTGAGTCATTGATTTGCAATTCGACAAGTCAGACTCTTTCCATGTTGCATTAGTAGTTGCTGCATCAATATTACTGTAACATATACAAAAAAAAAATCTGTTGAATACTTGCAAATTGGCAAACAGGTGAATTTACCCATATTTACATGAAGTAATGCTGTGGATCAGTGCTTTTATTTAAGCAATAATAATGGTAATCTACTGTATTCAGAAATTTGAGCAAAATACAAGAGCTTCAATGGCATAGCTGGATAAAGCCCTGATTATGATCCAGGTAGAGTTCAGTTAGTGGTGGGGCTCCTGCTGGTGATGGCAGAGGGGGACAGCGATCCAGGTAAAGTTCAACTAGTGGCTGGGGCACCTGTTGGTGATGGTAGGGGGACTGGAAGAGTAAAAGCATCATGGGAAGAGAGAAGAGATCACGCCTCCTCACCTTTCCTTAGGAGGAGGGTTCGGATTACATGGTTGTGGTAAGCAGGCTGTTTAGTAGCCCCAGATACTGAAACTCAAAATAGCAGCCAGTCTAGTTGTGTGGGCAAGTCTAGAAGGCATTCTCATTGCACATCGTAAGACCATGCCTGATTTCAGGCAATATGAATTTAGCATGCAGGGTGTAGGTAAAGTTGCAAACATGCAAGTGTGCCTAATCTTCCAAGAAAAGAACTGTCAGTTAGTGGCCTTGACCTTAAGCTACACCCACTTTGTCTATGGGGAGGGCTAGCAACCTCAGTCATTGGGGTTACCCAGTGCAAGCTGTATAAATATGCAGACTGCTTCAAAGTGACAATTGTAAGTGGAAGTTAATCCATAATAAATCCTAGGTACAATGCATTCTAAACAACTGATCAAAATATGATTTCCACAGGGATAATTCACAGAACTATCTAACCAAGGGCGGCAGAAGTACCTGTCCACATCTGACACATTAATATACAGTTCAGGGAGATTAACAAGTTAACCTATTAACTCCTACGTGTTGTGATAAGTTACACCTCTAGTAGCCCAGACATATCTTACTTTCCAGAGCATTTTGTGAAAAATACACTTAAACATAAGATAAAAGTAAATATCTTGTGAAAAATGAAAGCTGTTAAAGCTGTACAAATAACAATGAAGTGTTCTTTGCAGTGATAATAGCACATTCATATTATTTCTATAATGCACACAAACTCAAAATTATATCTTTTTACTTAGCATTCACAAACAAATTATATATTATAAACTCTACAAGATAGACATACTGTATATTGTTTGAACATTCTTGTTAACCAGGCATGAACTTTCATGTGACAACAATAAATTCTTCTGTTCATGCGTGTTTGTTGAGAAATTTACAGAAATATGAAATCATACACTTAATTGCATAATTATACAATGACACTCCATTAATATTCAAAAATTAGCATGCTGATTGGTCAGCCCAACCAGCGTGCCTGTTGTAAATCCAAAAATATGGTAACGGAAATAGGTCCTGTAACCCGGACTTTTTCCCATTAGTATATCTCCTAAATTTTTTTTGCCCCCCCATAAGAAAACTGAAGACCTGAAATGGAGAGAACGCAGACAAAAATAACAGGATAACCAGGTACGTTCTGCAAAATTAAAGGAAACGCACCTGATTATCCTTATAGTTTATCTGTCCTAGCTCTCCTGAACGTAAAAAGTCTTGCGATTTTCTTTTTTTTATTTTCAATTTAAAAAAAAAAAAAAGCAGACAAAGATAAAAGGATATTCAAGTATGTTCTGCAAAAAAACTTACCTGATTATCTTTTTATTTTGTCTGTCCCAACTCTCCCCAATGTAAAAAGTCTCCTAGTTTTTTTTATCAATAATGATTATCTTTTTATTTTGTCTGTCCCAACTCTCCCCAATGTAAAAAGTCTCCTAGTTTTTTTTATCAATAATAAAAAAAAAAAAAAAAAAAAAAAAAAGGCAACCTATCTTCCTTTCTCCGTTGTGACCTTTGCACAGCACTGATGTACTGACTAAGTGTGGGAACACAAGTGTCATACACATGTGAAGTACATCAAGAAAGCCCTAGGATACCTTCAAAACAGAGAAGGGCAGCACGGACACATTAGACAAAGACATTATTTAAGAAAAGTAAGTATTTGTTTGTTAATGTCATTGCCCTTATGACCAAACCACACCAACTGTGGATAAATCCAGCATTAACCACACTCAGCCATGGGTTATTGCTTAAGTAAGCAATAACAGAGAGGGTGTGGGTATATTGAAGATTTTACCCATAGTTGGCATAGTTTGACCACAAGGGCAAAGCCTGAGTAGTTATGCAAAGCCAACCAATACCCACACCTGTGCGTTATTCCTATTATACAGTGACATTAAAGAAATTAGTTACTTTTCTTAAATAATGTCTTTGCATAATGGCTCAATGGTGTTCCTGCAAGTTGCTTTTGCATTTGTTGATATATTGCGCATTCATATGGGACTTCAATTCCCATACTTGCACAGTACTTCAGTACTGTGGAAAGCAAGCAACAGAGAAAGGAAGATCTCTGTTGCTTTTTTTTTAATAAAAAGAAAAAAATATATAGAAACCCATATGGCCAAGACCATATGTTAGACTCCTAAAATTTCGAGCATGTAAAAAAAAAAAAAAAAAAAAAACACACACAACATAAACCTACATTTTAAATGCTAGCGTAGCCCCCCCATAACTTAAATATACCAACTCCAAGATCGCACTACAGTGCGGAAATGGAAATCTTTCCATTCTGCACTGTACGGAGATGCTGGTTCCGCATGGTCGACAATTCAAATGTCAATCATATGGTCTGGGCCATATGGTCTTTGACATTGCAAAATGTCGACCATGTGTCGGAGACCCATAGATATATAGATTATATAGATATATAGATATATGTGTATGTAAAAAAAAAATCCGGACAGCTTAGAGGTATGAAAGAGAGAGCGCAGAAATAAGAGGAAAATAAGGTATGTTTCTTTAGTTTTGCAGAATGTATATGATTTTCCTTGTATTTCCTGTACCTCCATATGTACTTCATGACCTCTTAGCACAAGAAATGTTGCAGAACCTTAAATAAAGGGGGCAAAGGTCCCTATTGTAAATGTTGCTCTTATAAACTTAGAAAGCTGATAAAATAACTGGATTTATGCTATCATGCATTGCCTGAAGGAAGTAAATTCTGAAACTCAAATGTATTGTTATTATTTAGTGACTTTACTCCTCAGGGATTTGCCAGAAAACCACAAATTTTATGAGGGATGGACCTAAACTATGAAGCAACATTTTGGACATTGTGAAAATCTGGACACTTGAAACTTATACTTCCAGAGTACATACTGATAGAAGAAAGTTTGGTTGCACTTCAGCAAACAGATTTTTTTCTATTGGTATATACTCTGTTTACAACAGATGTGCTGGTTGGGCTGACTAATCAGTGTGCACATTTTTGAATACTAAAGAGCTATCATTGTATAATTAGTATTATAAATAACAGTGAATATCTCTCCAGATGTGATGCAAATATGAAAGACAGTTTTTATCAACATTTAAGGTTTTCCCTGATGTCATGCAACTGTTAGCAAATCACGTACATTTTGAAATATTAAGTACATATGAAAATATTGCTTATTGTTTGTTAGTTATTATGAAAATAAACATTTCAGGTAGAGTGCGATATAAAAGGACACGGACAATGAATTTTGCTGTCTCTCACCACGTCATTTCACATCATACTCAATAACATGTAGGGTTTTCAGTTATGAAAATGTGAACATAAATATGAATAATTGTCAAATTAAGTGATTAATATCTATACTTAGAGCATCCTGGATTAACAATCTTATTGTTTTGTTAATAACTCCTTTTGCTTTCTAATACTGCCTATTATTAGCTGGTAAGTCCATCAGTAAATGAAGCCATGCCAAAAAAGTTCTGAATGTCAGAAGGAGCTATGGGTATGAACTGGAAGCATACAAAAAAAGGAACTATAAACTTGAATTAGTTAAAAATTCTCTTTCACATTAAAGATTTTTAGAATGCTGTGGGCTGGTACATTTAACTTTTTCTGAACATAGTGGCCCTTGCATTATATTCTCAACTATCAGTGTTATAGTCTGGTCCAGGGGAGATTGGCAACAGTGAAAGAGTGATTTAGCTGCTGTATTAGCTGATAATATTTCAGTTTTGGAATTATTGATCATTAAACCTGAATGTTCCCCAAATCTAGCTAGGATTTTGTAGACCACTGGGAGATGATCTAGGAGGTTTTGGGTAAGTATGACACAGTATATAAAACATAAAAATAGCTGTAATTGTTTGTGTCTTTCGGCTTTTCCCAGTTAGGGCTCGCCACAGCGGAACTCCGATCTGCTAATGATTGGTAGTTGATTTTTATGTGTTGAGTTAATAGCCCTGACACACAACCTTCAATGAAGGTATGCCCTTTCATGCATATCTCCATGCAGAAGACACTTTAGCTGAGAATCGAACCGGACAGCTTCTTACTGTGAGGCAACAACGCTACCGCAGCACCACTATTGAGAAAAGACCAGACCAATATTCAAAAGGATTAACTAAGGGGCCTATTCAGGGGATCAGTTGGTGAGAATGCAAGCCTTCAGTTGGCAGTACATGGCCTGAAAAGAGTTAATGATCTCCTCAGGGAATCCAGTTTGTCCATAACCAGCTGAATAAATGGCTATTATATTAGGTTGAAAGCCTTCCTGACATCTGCGAAGAGAGCTGAGGCAGGTTCAGGTGCATTTTACAGACTGGAAGTATAGGCTGTGTGTGCACACATGATCAGAACTGAATCAACTCTTGATAAATCCAGCCTGGGCATCCAGACTTATTTCCAGGAGGATTGCTTCCAGTCCGTCTGCAAGAAATGTCTTTTATTTTAACATCTGCATTCATTAAGAATATTGGTCTGTAGTTTTGAGGAAATATTCTGTCCTTGCCCGGTTTATGTAAGCCTTTTATTGTTGAAATTGAAGAATTATTAATGGACTGGCTTGACTGGAAATGATGAAGAGGATAGGTAAGGGTAGAGATAATATATCTTTTAAGAGAATGTAAAGTTTCATATTTAGCCCATCTGGTCCGGGAGCTTACCCTCTGGAAAATGACAACAAGACTCTCCTAACATCAGATACAATAATTCAATGAGACAGACATTTTTATTGTTGTGGTGACAGTACAGTTTATTTCATTTAGGAGTATGTTACTTACCTTCAACTTCACTTGAACTGGCAAACCTTTTGTAAAGCTGTTGGAAATCACAAAATATTTTATTAATACCCTTTCAAGTGGAATCCTTTTTATTCCCAGGGTGAGCTCTAACACCTGAGATGGTGGTTTTAGGTCTGCTAATTTTAAGCCTGTGGGCAAGACATTTGATGTGTCTAGTCCCTACTCCCCAATTCTGTCCTGCTATACATTAAAAAAAATATCTGGGGCTTTTGTTTTAGTAATATGCTAAGTGTTTGATGTGTGCTTTTATAAAGTTTGACATTTAGACTGCTGTGGAACTTAATTTACAAATATCATTATTTTCCCTTACCAGAAGCTCCTGGGCAGAGTTTCTATTATGTGGCAAAGTAAACAAGACCGTCTTAGCCCCTAACTATAGATTCCTTAACTCAAATTCCCACCAAATCTGACTTGGCATACTAGTAGGAGAATTTAATTGTTTTAAGTGTTATACTCCTTTATTTAGCACCCTATGTTAGCCACTCGGCCAACAGTATTTACTCCTTAGCTACATAAATCTGCTGTTCCCTTTAATGCACAGCTGTGTAACACACACCAGACAAACAAAATGGCCTTCCTTGTAGTATACAGCTGCAAATACACTGTAACTAAATAACAGACTTTTCTTGGTTCAAAAGGTGGTTAAACATTAGTATACAGAAAAGTTTCCTTGCTTTAGACCTGATTAGCCCCCTGCTCTGCTCTGGCATTCTACTCCCATCAAAGCTAGCTTTCCCTCCCCCTGACCTACCTGATTTTTTTTTTTTTTTTGTTATGTCCTGCTCTCTCTCAGGCTAACCCCACTCCATTTGCCCTCACTACACTCGGGCTCACTCCACTCCCCTACCCTACCCCCATTCCCACCCACCTCATTTTCATTAGGTTTATGCACTACACACCCTGCCCTCATCACGCCCACACCAATCCCTTGAGCAACCCAATTAACCCTCCTCTCCAATCAATCACTACCCCTCCTACTTCAATACCCCTCCCCTCTTTGCACTTCTACTCTACCCCTATTAATCCTGAATATCCCAATTATCAACCCCCTTGTTTCCCAATTTTTCTATTCAACAGGCAAAACACCTTTACTGCTACCTATTATCTAACACTTCACTCAATATGACCCCTCACTATTTTACTTATCCCCTTTTCTTCCTCCTGGCTCAATCTACCTCTTACCACACATCCCTTCAGTACCCCACCCCTGCACCTACTCTCTCTTACCATCACTATTCACAAAATAACCCTCACACATTACAAATTTCTCCTCACCTATTTCCTATACTTCTCTCCAACCTCTTTACCATCAAAACCTATCCTAATATATCTCTTTCCAACTGTACAAAACATAGAACTTCCCCTACTGTGGACTTTCTCTCCTTTTTACTTTCTGTAACACTCTACTCTTGGATGACACGCTTCTGTTGGATGGAGACATCCATCCCAACTCAGGCCCAATGATCGCTTCCCCTAACTTACATTCTCCCTGCTCCTCACCCCTACAGTCTTCTTCTCACCCCCCCCCCCCCCAAAATCCATAAATATTTACTCTCTCAACATCCAAAGTATGGTAAACAAAACTACAGAATTGCATTCCTGGATCCAACGTCACTCCCTCATAACTTAGCCCTCTCTGAAACCTGGTGAAAGCCTCACATCTCTAACTCTGAAATCTCACTCCCAGGCTACAATATCTATCGAGCAGATAGAGCAAACAAAAGAGATGGAGGTGTTGCCATCCTCCACTCTAACCAACTTAACATCCCTCCACTCTCTACCTCCTTACCTAGCCTCACTCCAGCAGAAATGCTCCTTGTTAACTGCCACCTCAACCCCCAAAATAAATTTGCCATCATATCCATTTACATTTCCCCAGGCAACAACATCCTTATTCTTAAATTTTCTATCATGGCTCACACTAAACATTCCTTATGAAACACTTATTCATGGTGATGTTAATATTGATTGATCTTCACTCTCCTCCTCTTCCTCTGCTCATAACATCAGTCTATATGGATTCCAACACATCTTCCCCCACTAGAACTAACAATAACTCCACCTCTGGCTCCATCTTAGACTGGATCCTTATTTCTGATCCTTGTGTCTGTCACAACTCTGGCATACTTCCCAATTCTCTGAGCGACCATTCCCCTATACTCCCAACAGACACCCAAATATCACCTCTATAGAGAACATCATAACCTGACTCAATTTGACCAGGACAAATTTAACTCCACACTGGCCAAAATAAACTGGACCTTCCTACATAACCTCCCCCTAAATGATGCTGTTACTGCATTCAACAAGATATTCTTAGATATACTGAATAACATGGCCCATCCAGAAAAGTCAGGGTGAAATCTAACTGTGCTCCCTGGCTTACTAAGCAAACACACTCTGTTATGCGGTAGATGAATATTGGTTGGAAAATCTGGGTAAAAAATAAAAACTCCAACACTACTCCAGTCTTACAAAGAACTCAGAAACACATGTAAAAAACTTATCAAAGATGAGAAATCATTCTTTACTTCTAAATACTCCAACTCCCACACTAACCCCAATAAATTTTGGTCCACTGTGAATAAGATTCTCTACCCTACTACCCCCAACCCCTTCCCCTCAATACCACCACAGAAGCTGCTACCCTGTTAAACAATTATTTCATAGACACAATTCAAAGATTAACTCAATCCAGTCCCACTCCCTGTACTCTGCCCCACCTCACACTCCATCTTGCTCTAATACTTTCTCCTTACAACCTGTTCCCATTTCCTTTATTAAATTCCCAATTGAACAAACTCTAACCCTGCTCACCACTGTTGACAAATCCACAAGGTAGTTAACTCCACTGACCCCACAAACTATCATCATATAACTATACAATCCCCACCTTCAAGGTACTTGAAAAATGCATTCACTCACAGCTACTCACACTTGAAAATAATCTCCCAACTCCCACCCATCATGGCTTTAGACCACACCACAGCACACCTACTGCACTTCTCTCATGTACCTAAACAGTGGCAGAAGCCTGTGATAACCTACTCCTCTCCTGTCTTTTCCTTTATCTCTCCAAAACTTTCAATACAGATACCACTCTAAACTGTTAACTAAACTTTCAGACCTTCATCTCTCTCCTCTCTATATATATACTGGTTCTCTAGTTATCTATCTAGTAGACTTTAGTCTATACACTGGCAAACCTTCTTCTTCTTTTCTGCCCATCAACAGTGGAGTTCCCCAATGCTCTATTCTAGGTCCTCTCTTGTTCAATATCTTTACTAACAACTTATACTCCGCTACTAAACTCTCAACCCTTTTACAATATGCTAATGACTCCACCCTCATATACATGGCTAACATTATGCCTTAACTCCTTTCTCATACCCAAGATACCTTCACTTCCATTGAGTCCTGGCTGACTGACAATTGATTGATATTAAACTCCAAAAAACTAAACTTTTGCTATTCATTTCTAAAAGTCTTGCACACACACACATCCTCTTTCTTCATTACCTCACTCAATACCACCATTATCAGACCTAAACTACGCACCAAATTACTTGGTGTCATCATCACCGATGAACTAAAATTTAACATACAAATCAATCTATGCATTAAAAAAACAGCAAAAACCTGGCCTGTTATACCAAAATCATAAATGTCCTTCTAACTGTTAGAATCTGGTAGTCTATTGGCCATTTTGGGCCAATTTCTAGCTCTTTCAAGTCCCCTTGTATAAAACCCGTTTTAGCGCGGCTTTGCGTGATTTTGCACATAGTGCAGCATCATTGGGTTTAAACCATTCTCGGCTCTACAAAGTCTGCTCTTCACGTTTTCCCTTAGAACTGATCTAGTTCTCATAATAAATACCCTATTCCCACTCTAAAGCCTGGCACGTGCTCACTAAAGCAATTATATAAGTCAGCACTAAAAAATTAAAAGCACTACACCCTCACAAACTCCCCTTAATTTTGTTCCCCATTGGCCCTTTTTTTCAATTATAAAGGAATTCCCAATACTATTCTAGCATGTCCAAAGGTCAGTTGTCAATCTCCTCTCCGGTCCAGCGGGTGAATCTGGGAATCTCGAGGCAATGTTATAACTGCCTCATGTACACAGACAACCCTCTTCTCCTCGCAACAAATTCCAACACATGGGAGATATGCAACCATATAGCCAAACTAGAGGATAAGCTCTCTCAACTCAGTACTGGCATAACCAGTCAGGAGGAGAAGGAAACCACACTCACTACAATTCCAGTCTCATGACGACCTACCACGACAGCAGACCACATAAACACACAAAAACATACTTGGAGGCTCTAAATAAAAATCTGCCTAAGCAGCAGAGACCTCCAAAGCAGATACCCAAGCAACCGCTACCCCAAAACAAAACACGTGCAACACATAGCCCACAAAGCCAGTGTGCCGAACAGTCACAGCGCTTAAGGCTAAACAACACACCTGATACACTTGTAATAGGTGACTCTATCATCAGGCACACTGACGTCCCGCTCACCAGGCTGAACAAGGAGAAGGTCATGGTGAGCTGCCTGTCGAGCACTAGGATCCGCCACATAACACAAGCACTCAGGTCACTCCAAGGCAAGTACAAATATGACTCAGTCATCGTCCATGCTGGCGTGAATGACCTGAGACGTACCTCCCTGGACTACATGAAAAGAGACATAGAGGAGCTCTCTGAGCATGTAGCCCAGGCCGGTATGACCCTGACCTTGAGTAGCATCTTACCCTCACCAAGAATGATGCCACAATACGAAGACAAGATGATCAATTTCAACAATTGGCTTAAGTATTGGTGTCATTCAAAGGGGAACCAATGCCTGTCTGCCTGGGATGACACGCTCGACAAGCCATGATGCTTCGCTGGGGACGGCTTGCACCTGTCACCCCTGGGCTTTCGGATATTGGCAAAGGCTCTTGCCACCCCCATAGTGCCTTTTTTAGGCAAGGCTCAAAAGACAAACCCACCTCCATAGGTATCACAAGGGATAAGAAACTAAGAGTAATGCTACTCAACGCCAGATGTCTAAACCTCAAGATGCATGCACTCGAAACTCTCCTTAGCATGGAGAACATCGATATCTGTGCAGTAACAGAAACCTGGTTCAAGGCTCCCGAGATCACCCCAGCACTACCAGGTTATACCTCATACCATGTTTTTCGGCCCCAAATTTTGGACCAAACCACAAAAGGAGGGGGAGTATCAATATTCGTCAGATACCCACACCTCCAGGTTGGTGGCACAGCCCGAAGCATCAGAGACTATCCATGTGCAACTAACAGTGGGTAAAACTGCCTTCCAGTTTATAGCCTGCTACAGACCACCCTTCCAAACCCAGGAACCTCACTTGGCCTTACTGAGAACACTGGAAAATATGAAGGTCTCTCCAAACACCATTATATTGGGCGACTTTAACTACCCAAACATAGACTGGGAGCATTACTCTAGCTCCAACACCCTAGCCCAAAGGTTCCTAGAATTTATAAACTCAAATGCTATGGAACAACTTGTTCCCACTCCCACAAGAGGGGAAAACATACTGGACCTGATCATCACCAACATGGGGACTCTATGC
Organism: Protopterus annectens; assembly: GCF_019279795.1. NCBI lineage: Eukaryota > Metazoa > Chordata > Ceratodontiformes > Protopteridae > Protopterus > Protopterus annectens. Next base: position 694,384,727 of record NC_056749.1, read on the forward strand.
TCCAGGCCAGAAGTGTATTCCTCACTGGAAAGATCAGACCATAAACTAATCTCACTAGATATTCACATCCCAACTCCAGCCCCTGCCCAGAAAACCACATTGAAAAACTTCTTCAAAGCCCCTGGGCCTGTGGAAAATATGGCCCAGACCGCAGAATCCACTATAAATGCATTCTATGAACACCTTCAGGAATGCATGGATCATGCAATCCCAAATACAATCGACCCAATCCTCCAAGGTTAGGCGTCCTGTCTGGTAGACCCCAGCCATAAACAAACTATACAATAAAAGGAGGAAGCTACTACATGATAGAGAAAAATTCCAAAAAGGGAAAGCATCTCTGATCAGTATTAGCAAAAACTACGGGCACTCATAAAATCATCTACGGCCAGCTTCGAGAGAAAAATTGTACAGGACACTAAGAATAATCACAAGGCTTTCTTTAGTTATGTTAGGAACCTGGGTGGGAATTACCAGATATGCTCAGAATTAGTCCAACATGACAAAAAATACACCGAACCCACAGACATTGCCAACATCCTAGCTGACAGGTTCAGCGCAAACTTCTCCCCCCCTTCCCCACCAAAAGGGCAAATATCTATCCCAGCAGAGTGCTGCCCCCCTGACAACTCAGATGCTCAGGTAAGAGCCGCCCTCTCCAAAGCAAAAAACACAGCATCAATGGGATCAGACGGTGTCCCGGGCTGCGTCCTACATGAACTCCAAGAAGAACTAAACCCAAACATAAAACTACTGTTCAATCTCAGCCTTACTACAGGATATGTACCCAAAGAGTGGCGTACAGCAACAGTGGTCCCTCTTCACAAAGGTGGTGCCTCAATGGATCCTGGAAACTGTTGCCCATAAGCCTGACTAGCTTGGTCTGCAAAGCTATGGAAAGGATCATCATGGACCTCATAAATAAAGATATTGGGGACCTACAGACACTAGATCCTACCCAGTTCGGCTTTAAGGGCAGATCCTGCCTCTTAAACCTGGTCGATTTCTTTCAAACAGTCACCAAGGCCATTGACGAGGGGAAGGTGGTCCACACAGCCTACCTATACCTTGCAAAAGCCTTCGATACAATACCCCACTCGGGCATTATAGATGAGCTCACCAGCTTAAATATAAACCCCTATGTCACTAGATGGGTTGCAAACTGGCTCAAGGACAGAACCCACATGGTTAGAATTGCTGGCATGTCAGACTCCAAACCAGTTACAAGTGGCGTCCCACAAGGCTCAGTCCTGGAACCTCTCTTGTTCGGTATATATTTCTTGGAGGTACAGGCTAACACGGAAGGTCTGTGGCTGACCATGTTTGCAGATGACTGCAAACTGGGCGCCATAATTGACTCTCCAGCTGACACAAGCATCCTACAAAAGGGCCTCATAGAAACAGAGAACTGGTGCCAGAGCCATGGCCTCAAGCTCAACGCCAAAAAGTGTATAGTCATCCCCTTTGGCAAAAACAAAGTGCCCACAAATTACCACATAGGTGGTAATCTATTAAGTACGGAAGAAGTAATTAGGGACCTGGGTACCCAAGTTAATAGCAATCTCTCATTTGACAACCACATGGCCAAAGTGGTTAGAAAAACATTTTATATAGCCCACCTAATCATGAAGGGATTCACATCTAGATCAGGGGAGGTCATTGTGCCTCTTTACTCATCCCTCATTAGGCCCATAATTGAGTACAATGCCCCTTTTGGAATGTACCTTACCAGACACCTGCAGCAATTGGAATGACCCCAAAAGTACCTCACCAAGAGGAACAAAGGGCTAAAACAGATGCCATATGCTGCCCGGTTAAAGAAACTCCAGCTCTACTCAGTGGCATACCGCCTGCTCAGAGGCGATCTGTGCCTGACATATAAAGCCATGTCCAACCCGGAATTAATGGACATGCTGCACCTCAGAAAATCCAAATCCCATCGAGCTACGTGCTCGAGAGACTTGAACCTCAGCACTGAAATAAATAGGACATGCTGGAGGGACAGATTCATAACCCAGAAGCTCCCTTCACTCTGGAATAAAATCCCAGTCCAGGTTAGGCAGAGTCCCTCATTGACTCTCTTCAAGAGGAATCTTGATGAATGGATGGGAGATAGTAGGTTTACCCTGGGTATCACTTCTGTGTCACTGTTAGACAGAGGCAGAGTATACTAACCTCGAAAAAGGGCATAGCAAAACTAATTTAAAATGGGTGGCGAAAGCCAAACACATTCTGGCTAGGCTTATAAATGCCCTAGGGCAGATAGCCTAGTATGAACCTATGAACTCCTCTAAGCCCACCCTAGCCTTATCTCTCCTCTTACCCAGTTTTCACTAACCTCCAGTCTTCTCTTCTCAGCAAACTAGAACAAACCTACAAAAAAATAGCTAAATTTGCTGCTAACCTCTCCTATAAATCCCATCACTGCCTTGCTCTTAAATCCTTGCAGTGGCCTGAATTCCCAAAACAAATTCTCCTTCCTCAAATAACTGTAATACACTCAATTCTCTATAACCCCACATCCTGCCCCTCTATCTCTAATATTGTGTCACAATATAAAGCCCAATGTCAGCTTTGCTCATCAGACAAACATCTGCTGGACATATACAAACCATCTAAAAACATTAGCAAGTCATTATATAAATACTCAATTGCTCACTCCTGGAACTCCCTCCCTTACAATATAAGAAGTATCCCCCATAAGTCCCAATTCAAATTAGCACTCAAGCAGTACCTTCAGAACACCTAGTCCTGTCTGTCTAGCTCCAACCTGATTCCTTTATACCTCTTCATTATACCCACCGTCTTTTCTTTTTCTTGTCCTCTTGCCCCTCTTACTAGAAAACGTTTTCCTACTCCCTCTATTGTGTACATTATTCCTTTTTTTTTCTCCTAGCTTCCACACCATTTTTATAGCACTGCACATTTATAAAAAAACTGTACAAAACAATGTAATTGTGTTAACATTTTGTGTTATATAAATTCTCTTTTAACATCTAAGTGTTTGGAATGATTGTAATTGGAGCTTTTCTCCTTGGGTCTCCACTGAAAATGGGCCATTGGTTCAGCTGGACCAACCCGCTTAACAAATGACAAATAAATAAATATAAAATAAATTATTTAGTTGACAAGGTGTCTTTAAAAAATAAGGGGTTCATTCTCCAAGTTTCCACTTCATCTTGGTGGTGGACGGAAGTAGCATAATGCAACCGCCGCATGATCTGCATTGAAGGCTGGCATAATGGTTGAATTCATAACAGTGGGGACAGCACCATAAGTATAAAGAAGAAATCCATTCTGCTTCCAGAGATAACTGTTTATATTGATGTTTTGTGATTTATTATGGCTCTCATTACAAGGATTAGACCTACCCTTGATGGAATCATAAACAACACTAAAAGTCCCTACTGGTATGATTCTTTGCAGATTACCTCCCAAGGATACAATTCTTCCAAACAGATCTGAGCAGAAAGTATGGTCATTGCAGTTTAGGTCTGTAAACAGAATCCATTGCCCATATGTCTCCAGTTGAAGAAAATTGTTATAACTCATCTTCTGTGTTTGTCCGCTAACTTCTGCTGCAGTCTCAATTTAATGATTCTTTAACTCGTAACATTACCCCAGTCTAGATTTGATATTTAAGATATGGAAGAGCTCCCCATTCCAAATGAAGGCAAGACCCTTGGTATGCTTTTTGGAAACTGCACACCTGACCAAATAAGATATCACACTTCTTTTTTTAAGCCATTATTTTTTACAGTTTTACATTTCCATGGAGAAGACTGACCAATAACATTTAGTGATATCAAGGATATCATACGTTGGAAATTAGTGACCTACTGATTGGATCAAATAAGTAAAAATGTAACTTAATACAATGCTTTGGAGTGACTTGAGTTAATGAATGGAACAAAGTTATGACTGGATTAAAATATTGTAAAACAGAGGAGAAATACTGCCACCTTCGGTACAGCCTGTCTCATTTCCCTCTCTTGAAAGTGTGTGTACTCTACTAATCTCACCACTATGAGGGACCTATTAGGCTAGCTTAACCACTACCAGTATAGTAAACTAAGCTGACTAAACAAATGCAAAAAAAATAAATACCAAGTTGGGAATGAGCGAAACCCAGACATTATTCAGTTTGATACCTGTGCAGCAGAATCCTTGACTTTCGAAGTAACATCACCGAGCTTTACAGAAAGCTTCTCTGGCTTAACCAATTTCTCTGGATCTGATCAAATATGCGGGAACAGAGTTGCACTGCAATTTAGTTGTGGCAGAAGAAAAGATTTGACTTTGATGATACACCTCACTCAGAGTCTTTTGGGACAGTTGAGGACCCTTGGAGGTCATGGAGTAGTTTTTTACTTTAACTTTTCCTGTATCTCACAGGGCTTTAATGCAGTTCATGAGAGGGAGAGTTAAAGACCCTTAGCTTTCTTTGTCCATCTTCCTTGACATGACTGCACAGTTCCCAAGACCAGTATATATATATTTTTTTGGTGCATTCTGGTGAAACTGAAGTTAATACTCCATTTCATTCTTCACCATATTAATGCTGAGGTGAGTTTGCAGAAAGACAAAAGCGGACTTTGGGGAGTTAAAAATCTTACTAAACACAAAGAAGGTGGTCTCCATGCCAAACTGCAAACAAGTAAATGAAGAAAGGCACAGCTGTTCCTGTAGATCCCAGGGGAGGACCATGAGGAGCTTGTTTATAATGTAAAGAGTTATATTGGCAAATAATATTGGATGCCAGTAGCTCCCCTGGTCTGAATGAAATGGTTTCCCCTAAAACCTGTTTTAAAATTAAGATCTGCAAAATTTTAATATAATGCAACATATTTGTGCATATCTATACAATTTTTATAAGATTTTAACTTATGTTTAATGTTGAACAAAAATTTACTATTTAACATGATTAGATATTCATTCTATTTTTAAAAAAATAATTGTACCTTTTGTTAATTTTATCAGCTACCTCCACAAGATAGTGCTATTGCACAAGATTATCATTCATTATAATTTGGGAGTTTATACAAATTTTTGTTATATATACAATTTTTAACATTTGTACAAGTTACTTATATAACTTATTTATAAGTTCTATTTATCAACAGTATATCTATCATTTATTGGTTGTGATTTTAGCAACACTTGAAATTTTATAGTTACAAATCTGTCTTTTATGCTGTTTGACATCACACATTTAATGGGTTGGATGACTTGATTGGATTAAATTAAATTACAAATGCATATATAGGGAGGAATTGATGTAGTTACTTCATTCTGATGAAGTTTGCTGGCGAAAACGTACAGGGCAACTGTGGTAGTGTTATTTGTGTGAAGTCTACCTTCTGTAGTTTGTGCGATAAAAGTTTTTCGTACATTATAGCTGGAACAGCTGTGAGTTAAAAATCTTAAGTTGGTTATTACAATTCCTACAAAGAGTGGCCAGGTGAATCAGGTGAGTTGGAAAACAGTCATGTAGCAGATTTGGCACACATGAAATGCCCTCCTAGTGTTGGTTGTCTAGTAAAAAAAGTCTTGGTATAGAGTAACTGTATTGGTCACAGAAAAGGAATAGTTGACCCTCTTTGGCCACCTGCAGTATGCACTTTGTCCCTCTCATTGAGCAGGTGAAAGATAATCTACCTGGGTGGCATACCTGGTCTAAAGTTAGCCTGAACTGCAGGGTGATTTCTCTTGATGGTGATTGGAAATGCTGGTGGAAGCTCAAGTGCCTCCGAGAGAGAGACTTCAAAATTGTGGTGATTCCCAGTTTCTATACTTTATTTTATTTATTTTACATTTGTCATTCGGGAAATTCTGACTGGACCAGGTCCATTTTCAGCGGAGGCCCAGGGAGAAAAGATCCAGCATCTAGTTATACAAAACAGTACAGTCAAGCATACTACACAAAACAGATTACAACATATATGATGAACATAATAATATAATCAGAAGTTATTAAAAACACTCCAAATAAATGAAGACATAGAGAATGAGTAACCTGACGGTGTCAGTTATACATTGGTAAGAGGAGAAAAATATATCCAGTAACATTCTACAGGTAAAAGTTCAACTTTCAAATGAACAAGCATGTAGGGGGTCAGAGGTCAGGCAGGTGCTCGGAGAGCAGTTTGAGGAGTTAATGGCAGTGTGGTTAAGGTTATGTGATACAAGGACATAACCAGGTACTAAGGAGATGTGATTTGAGCGAGTTTTTGAATATGGAGGTGGAGGAGGCAGTGGACATGAAATGGGGAAGAGAGTTCCAATTTCTGGCAACTGTGTGGGAGTAGAGTGTTTTCCCTGCGTTATTATTCGCCTTGGTGATGGAGAGATTTTTCACTAGATCTAAGATACCGGTTTGCAGTGTAGACAGTAAGTAGACTGGATATTGAGGGTTTTTTTAAGGATATTTGAGAATATTGTAGGCTATGCCCAGCTGATGATAGTTAAGTAGCTATGGTAGCTCAAGCCATTTTAGTTCTTTTAGTGCAGTACAGTGATGGGTTCTATAACCTGTAAGATTCTTGTATGGAGTGGTTGATTAGGATGGAGACAGGATATGATAGGGAGTCACTAGCCATTTTTAGGTATGCAGCAGGTATGTTATCTGCCGCCGATGTAGTTGGTTTGAGTTTTAGGAGGAGTTTTTTGATAGTTGAGGTGGGTACTAGTGATAGGCTGAAACAGGGGGTGCATGGGATAGGTTGCATTGCGATTGAGGGTAGACTATTTTTGGTTATTTGACTAGACAGGGCTAGGATGGACTTAGCATCTCAATATAATAATAATTGTACTATGTCTAGGGTATTGTCTGTAGAGGTGGGTGCTGGGGTAGTTTTTTTGCCTGCCTTTAGTAGGAGTTAATGGCATGCAAGATTTTTTGTGGATTCTTTGAATATTTGCTTTGGGCACTAAGAAAATAGTTTTGTTTGTTTATTTTGGTTTAAATATACTCCAAGTCTAGTCAAACAGGACAGTGTACTTGAGCTGCTCCATGTTCAAATCACCATAGTCAAACTCCAGTACCACTTCCTTGCATTTTCCTTGTACCTTTTGTTATTAATTTTATCAACTACCACCACAAGACAGTGTTATTGCACAAGATTCTCATTCATTATAATTTGGGAGTTTATACAAACTTTTAAGTTGTATATACAATTCATTTTTTTTCCTTTTTTTTTTTTTTTACAAAAACCTGTACAAAACAACTTTTTGGTATATTAATTCGCTTTGACGTAATTTCTTTTTTATATGACTGAATTATTTTTTATATGATTGAATTATTTGGGTATGACTGTGATTTGTAATTGGAGCTTTTCTCCTCAGGTCTCCACTGAAGATGGGCCTTTGGCTCAGTTGGATCAACCCTGTTAACAAATGACAATAAATAAAAATAAATATTCATGGGTGACTTTAATTTCCCCACTATTAACTGGGAATCCTATATGACACCAAATGCACAGGCACAGTGCAACCATACTGGATGTGGTCCTTACTAATATGGGAAAGTACTGCACACCCCCTACTGCAATGTCTTCCATGGTAAGGACAGACCACAAAATAGTCTCCTTTGAAGTAAAAATAAAACCTGGACCACCAGCTAAACCTAGAATATTCAGGAACTACTCTAAGGCTAACCACCTGCTATTAATTGATAACCTGGCAAAATTCAAGCCCTCAAACCTGAGACCACTGCTGCCTATGCAGAACTAATGACAGAAACCCTGTACAAGCATGTTAATGGCTGCATAGTGGCAGCTGTACCCAATAGGAAGAAGTTCAGAACTAACTCATAAAACAAGCCACCATGATAGACTCCCAAAATCAATAGGCTGTATAATAGAAGTAAGAAAACCATGGCAAAAATTAGGAGGTATAGCACCCAGCAGGATAAAAGTGCTCTCATCAAACTAAACAAATAACTCTGAGGACAAATAGACTACCAAAGCCAAATTTGAGGTAAGTTTCCCTTCCCAGGCCAAGGACAACCACAAAGAATTATTTAGCTATGTCTGCAACCTGAAATGTAATGCACAATTGTGTGCAGAGCTCATTGTAAATAGAGCCACTAATAATGAGCCAGAAGATGTAGCAAACCACCTGGCTGATAAATTCATCTCCAACTTTACCCCTCTCTTCCCCCTCAACCTTCTTTCAGGAACTACCATCAATTATACCTCCTCCTACTCTCACTAGGGAACAGGTCCTTAATAATATCTCTAAGACCAATAGCACTGTATCAATGGGCTTAGACAGTATCCCAGGATGCCTTCTAAATAGCATAAAACATGACTTGTCAGGGCCTCTGGAATTGCTATTTAACTGTAGCCTCCAAACAGGCTTCATGCCTCATGAATGGAGAACAGCAACCGCCATCTTTCTGCACAAAGGTGGGCCATCTACAGACCTTGGGAACTACAGACCCGTAAGTCTCACTAGTCTTATGTAAAGCCATAGAAAGAAGTTCCATGGAAATAATCAGTAGCCTTTGACTGTCCACTCAAGCTACACGCTCCAGGGATCTAAACCTCACCACAACAATAAATAGGACATTCTGATGATAGTTAAGTAGCTATGGTAGCTCAAGCCATTTTAGTTCTTTTAGTGCAGTACAGTGATGGGTTCTATAACCTGTAAGATTCTTGTATGGAGTGGTTGATTAGGATGGAGACAGGATATGATAGGGAGTCACTAGCCATTTTTAGGTATGCAGCAGGTATGTTATCTGCCGCCGATGTAGTTGGTTTGAGTTTTAGGAGGAGTTTTTTGATAGTTGAGGTGGGTACTAGTGATAGGCTGAAACAGGGGGTGCATGGGATAGGTTGCATTGCGATTGAGGGTAGACTATTTTTGGTTATTTGACTAGACAGGGCTAGGATGGACTTAGCATCTCAATATAATAATAATTGTACTATGTCTAGGGTATTGTCTGTAGAGGTGGGTGCTGGGGTAGTTTTTTTGCCTGCCTTTAGTAGGGAGTTAATGGCATGCAAGAATTTTTGTGGATTCTTTGAATATTTGCTTTGGGCACTAAGAAAATAGTTATGTTTGTTTATTTTGGTTTAAATATACTCCAAGTCTAGTCGAACAGGACAGTGTACTTGAGCTGCTCCATGTTCAAATCACCATAGTCAAACTCCAGTACCACTTCCTTGCATTTTCCTTGTACCTTTTGTTATTAATTTTATCAACTACCACCACAAGACAGTGTTATTGCACAAGATTCTCATTCATTATAATTTGGGAGTTTATACAAACTTTTAAGTTGTATATACAATTCATTTTTTTTCCTTTTTTTTTTTTTTTTACAAAAACCTGTACAAAACAACTTTTGGTATATTAATTCACTTTGACGTAATTTCTTTTTATATGACTGAATTATTTTTATATGACTGAATTATTTGGGTATGACTGTGATTTGTAATTGGAGCTTTTCTCCTCAGGTCTCCACTGAAGATGGGCCTTTGGCTCAGTTGGATCAACCCTGTTAACAAATGACAATAAATAAAAATAAATATTCATGGGTGACTTTAATATTAACTGGGAATCCTATATGACACCAAATGCACAGGCACAGTGCAACCATACTGGATGTGGTCCTTACTAATATGGGAAAGTACTGCACACCCCCTACTGCAATGTCTTCCATGGTAAGGACAGACCACAAAATAGTCTCCTTTGAAGTAAAAATAAAACCTGGACCACCAGCTAAACCTATAATATTCAGGAACTACTCTAAGGCTAACCACCTGCTATTAATTGATAACCTGGCAAAATTCAAGCCCTCAAACCTGAGACCACTGCTGCCTATGCAGAACTAATGACAGAAACCCTGTACAAGCATGTTAATGGCTGCATAGTGGCAGCTGTACCCAATAGGAAGAAGTTCAGAACTAACTCATAAAACAAGCCACCATGATAGACTCCCAAAATCAATGGGCTGTATAATAGAAGTAAGAAAACCATGGCAAAAATTAGGAGGTATAGCACCCAGCAGGATAAAAGTGCTCTCATCAAAATAAACAAATAACTCTGAGGACAAATAGACTACCAAAGCCAAATATGAGGTAAGTTTCACCTCCCAGGCCAAGGACAACCACAAATAATTATTTAGCTATGTCTGCAACCTCAAATGTAATGCACAATTGTGTGCAGAGCTCATTGTAAATAGAGCCACTAATAATGAGCCAGAAGATGTAGCAAACCACCTGGCTGATAAATTCATCTCCAACTTTACCCCTCTCTTCCCCCTCAACCTTCTTTCAGGAAATACCATCAATTATAACTCCTCCTACTCTCACTAGGGAACAGGTCCTTAATGATATCTCTAAGACCAATAACACTGTATAAATGGGCTTAGACAGTATCCCAGGATGCCTTCTAAATAGCATAAAACATGACTTGTCAGGGCCTCTGGAATTGCTATTTAACTGTAGCCTCCAAACAGGCTTCATACCTCATGAATGGAGAACAGCAGCCGCCATCTTTCTGCACAAAGGTGGGCCATCTACAGACCTTGGGAACTACAGACCCGTAAGTCTCACTAGTCTTATGTAAAGCCATAGAAAGAAGTTCCATGGAAATAATCAGTAGCCTTTGACTGTCCACTCAAGCTACACGCTCCAGGGATCTAAACCTCACCACAACAATAAATAGGACATTCTGGGGGGTAGATTCCTGTCCCTGAGACTTCCCATGCTCTGGAACAAGATTCTAATCTACATTAGGCAGAGCTCTTCTCTAACTCTCTTCAAGAGAAACTTTGACGACTGGATGGGAAACAAAGTTTACCCCAGGGATCACTTCAATTGCTCTGCTGGACAGAGGCACAGGGAACTAATCTAAGGGGGTGACGAAAGCCAACACATTCCGGCTAGGCTTATAAATGCCTTCAGGCAGATAGCCTAGTACCTGCCTATGAACCTAGAGATGTAGTAAACCTCCAGACACTGGACCCTACCCAGTTTGATTTTGTCAAGGGCAGATAATGCCTACTCAACCTGGTGGACTTCTTTGAGAAGGTAACTCAAGCAATGGATGAGAGGACAGTGGTTCACACTGCCTACCTTGACCTGGCATGAGCATTTTGACACAACATCCCGCTCAGGAACTGTTGACAAACTCAAGAGTATGGGTACAAACTCGTATGTCACATGGTGGATAGCCAAATGGCTCACAGACAGAACCCAGGAAGTTAGAATTGGGGATCCCATATCTGCAAAGAGGCCAGTCACAAGTGGAGTCCATCAGGGATCAGTCCTTGGACCACTACATTTTGGCATTTACTTCACTGAAGTCAAGGCCAATGTTAAGTGGTTTCTGGTTGACTAAATTTGCAGTTGATTGCAAATTCAGGAGCCGTCATTGAATCCGTTATTGACACAATTGTTTTCCAGTAGGTGCCAACACAGATAAACAACTGGTATCAGAGACATGGACTAGAACTAAATGCCAAGCAGTGCATAATAGTATCCTTTAGGAAGTCATCCACCCCTGGTAACTATCGTACTGACAAAACATGCGTTAAGTTTGACCCAGTATTCAGGGACTCAGAGATGCACACAGGTTTATAGGTGTGTACTAGGCTAATGGCCCTAGAGCCTTTACAAGCCTAGCCCATAGAATTACCCTGGCCTCATGCCACCTGACCTTAGTATCCAGTGCATCTATTGAGTAGAGCCACTGGAGTGATACCTGGGGTGAAGTTTCTATTTCCCATCCATTCATCAAGATTTCCCTTGAAAAGGGCCAGTGAGGCACTCGGCTTGACATGTAAGGGAAGTCTATTCCATAGTATGGGCAGTCTGAGTTATGAACCTGTCCCTCCAGCAGGTTATGATGATTGCAGTAATAAAGTTGAGGCTTCTGGAGCATGTGGTGCACAGAGATTTGGATTTCTTTAGATGTAGCATTTCTAATGGAGTTGGGTCAGATATGGATTTGTAAGTCAAGCAGAGATTGGCTCTAAGTAGGCAATATGAGACTGAGAATAGTTGGGATTTCTTTGTCTGCCCATATAGGACAAGTGTTTAAGGCCTAGGATCCTCATTGTGAGGTACATTTGTGGCCTCTCCAGTTGTTGCAGGTGTCTAGTGAGGTACATGCCAAATGGGGCATTGTACTCTATGACTGGCCTAATGAAGGAAGAATAGAGGGAGATAATGACCTCTTTCTTCCTGGATGCAAAACCCTTAGTATTGAAATGTGCCACATATGACTTTCTGACCACAATGGCAATGTGGAGGTCAAAAGAGAGGTTGCTGTCAACCTGTGTTCCCAGATGTGTTAATATGCCTTCTGTGTTAAGTGGACTACCATTGATGTGGTAATTCATGGGAACTGGATTTTTCAGAAAAGGGGATGACAACACAATTTTTGGCATTGAGCTTAAGGCCATGGTTCGGACACCAGTCGTTGATCACAGTGAGGCCTTTCTGTAGGATGTCAACATCACTTGGGGAGGTAATAATAGCTCCCAACTTGCAATCGTCTGCAAACTTTGTCAGCCAGAGTACCTTTGTGTTGGCCTGGACTTCAAAGAACTACATACCAAACAGGAGAGGACCCAGGAGCCAACCCTGTGGGACTCCACTCATAACTGGTCAGCAATCTGACTTGGAGCCAGCTACTTTCACATGGCCTTCTGTGAGCCAGTTTGCAACCCACCTAGTGATATAAGGTTTGATTCCTAGCTTAACGAGTTTTTCTATGATTCCTGAGTGGGGAATGGTATCAAAGGCCTTGGCCAGACCAGAGTAAGCTGTATGAACCACCTTGCCTTCATCCACAGCTCTGGTGACTGACTCAAAGAAGTCTACAAAGTTGAGCAGGCATACTCTACCCTTCACAAAACCAGAATGTGTGGGATCTAGACTTTGGAGATTCCCTATATCCTTGTTTATTTGGTCCAGAATGATGCGTTCCATAGCTTTGCATATAAGACTCGTCAGGCTAATGGGGCGATAGTTCCCAGGGTCTGTAGTCGCTCCTCCTTTGTGCAGAGAGATGGCTGTAGCAGTGCACCATTCAGTAGGGAGAAAGCCTGAGGTGGCACACAGGTGAGGTGCCAGTTCACTCTGTAATTTGTTTAGAACACAAGCAGGGATATTGTCAGGTCCCATAGAAGCTGTATTCTTAGCCTTGGACAGTGCTGTTTTAACCTGTGCAGCAGTAATACTGGGTGTCTGGCAATCTACTGGTATTGTGATTGGTCCCTTTTGGGGGAAGAGGAGTAAAGTTGGCACTGAATCTGTTGGCAATATCTGCTGGCTCTGTATAGGAGGTACCATTGTGCAGTAGCTCAGAGAAAATCTGGGTATTGCTGTGAAGATTCTTTACTTAACTATAGAAGGACTTGTAGTTGTCTTTACTATCTGCTGCAATTCTCTTTTCATAGCTAGCTTTAGAGGATATGATGAGGGATCTCAACTTTTTGTTGAGGCTGATAAGGGAGTTTTTCCAGTCATGGGACTTCACCTTATTCCACATCAGATTCCTCCTTTTGTTGCATACATTACACATAGTAATCTAGCCTTTGACCATCACGTGTCTACAGTGAAAAAATCATTCTATGTTGTGCAGCTTATAAACAAAGTTATGGCATCTAAGTCCAAGGAAGTCATTCTTCCACTGTATTCGGCATTCATCAGACCTGTCATTGAGTACAGTGCCCCCTTTGGTCTGTACCTAACCAGTCATATCCCACAACTAGAACATCCACAGATGTTCCTCACTAAAAGAATACGGGGCATAAGTAACATGTTCTGTGCAGACCGCCTCAAGGCCCTATCCCAGTATTTTGTCTCCCACAGGCTTTTGAGGAGGAATCTACGCCTGGCATACAGGGCATTGTCAGACCCCACTCTAATGCACCTCCTGCATATACACAAAACAAATAGCACCAGAATTACCAATTCTGAAGACTTAAACTTTGCCTGTGATATAAACAGGACCTGCTGAAGAGACAGATAATGTATCCCAGAGACTACCCCATCTATGGAACAGGGTCCCCATCCATCTGAAGCAGAGTTATTCCCTAACCCAATTCAACTACAACTTGGACATTTGGATGGGGAACAGGAAATTCATCCCTGGTTTTGCACCTATGTCTCTAATCGACACAGGGAACCTGTAAATGGTTCATCTCCCAGGCCCCCTGCTTACATTTATCAAGGGTATCCGAACTTGTCAAAGATCTGGGATGCATGGCTAGGCTTAAAAAGGCCCTTGTGGCCTTTAGCCTAGTAAATATCTATGAAAGTCCAAATCTTGCTATTCAGTCTGTGTACTGCCCAGTTAAAGCAAAAGTGTGCGACTGTTCTTTTTTCTGACCCTGTTGCCTCTGTTTTATCTACTGACTGTAAAAATATAAATGTTTGTTATGGTACTCGGCTTCAATGTTTTTCTTTCACATTCAGATTCTGCATCTAGCTTCTTTTCGACCAGTATTTGAATGACCAGGAGTGGTCACAAAATCAAAATACCAAATAATTTTCAAATGTTCAATACATAATTGTACTGCTTGTATTCATTAACAATATGCATTTGGTGGATCAGTCAAATTATTAAATGTGTGGTACCTCAGTTGTACAATTACCTTGTAATTTCAAACAGGAGGCTTTTCTGTTTAAGGAGGGAGATGTGATAACTGAAAAAAGGCTACTGCAGTGTTTGTCTCCATTATGAACGTTTTACTGGCATTGTCACATTCTGACTATTGTCTGTCATTGCCTTTTTAAGACTGCACATATCCTAGACAAATGTGATAACATCTAAATGCAAGAAATCTCGACAAAGCTAAAAATAGCTGGGGGTCCAAAGACTTAAAATTAAGGACACTTTTTAAATATTGCTGTTATAAACTTAAAGTTGCAAGAAAAGTTGCAAGAATAATGAGTTTTGTATTTTCTGAAGGGTATGAAGTCTGAAACTCAAGTGTTTGCCATTATTTAGGACTTTCAATCCTCAATCATTTGCCAGAAAACCACAAATTTTATTAAGAACAGACCAAAAATATGATGCAAAAATATGGGCATTCTACAAAAATCTGGACATTTCAGAGGTATGTCCCACAATGCATTGTATTGCTAAGGTAGTAGCCAGTCTATTTGAGATGGCTGAAATTATTTTTTTTTCAAAATCTTTTTTTCCTTTTTTTTTTTTTTTTTTTGTGAAAACAGAATCAGTAAAACGTAACAATATTAATAGGTAGTAAAATGACCAGAGAATACATTGCTGAATAATAAAACATGAATGCAAAACAGTAAGAACTATTTACACAAATGCAAAAATTCCATCATTGATTATATATATCAACTTCAAGCTAGAATATGTTCAAAAAGGGATTTCCAAAATTCTGTAAAGTGAGTGCCGGATTTCTCAGTGTAGGTTAAATATTTGTGAGCTAGTAGTTGGTAGTTAATTGTTTGAAACCCTCCCACGTGAGTGATGTTCTATCCTTCCAATGTAATGTAGTATTTAAGTAAAGAAACTAGTCCTACTGATATTAGTGTTTGTACTTTTAGTCAAGCCTGTGGGCATAATATGTAGGAGAGCTAGTTTCCAAGATAAGGTGGACTTTTCATAGCCCATTTTTCTAGTTGGACTCTAAGTGAGCACCACAGCTTGTAGGTGCACTTGCAGCTCCAGAAGATGTGGAATAAATCAGCCTTGTGATCATCCCAATAGGAACAGAATGGTGAAATGGTTTGGCATATTTTATAATGATTGGAGTGAGATAGGCATTATGAAGTATCATAATCTGTGTATATTTAAGTTTTTTAAGGGGAATAATTTTGGAGGAAAGCTGGATCACTTGAGGTATTTGTGACTGAAGGATCGATTCCCTTCCAGTAACTAGAATAAATAACTTTTTTGCATTTTGATTGATAGAATAAGTTTGTAGGAGTTATATAGCATTTTTTTTTTGTTTGAGGATAGGAGGTTCCATATGGTTTTACAGGTTTGACTGTCATTTGCATTGATATCAGGATTGTCTATGATGTATTGGCTAAGGTCTCGAATTTGCCTTAAAATGATTGTATAGATTTTAGGGAGCTTTAATTGTGTTCATATTTCAGTGATATTATCCTTCTTGAAGGAAAATATATCAGAGATTGTTAGTTTCTTGAGGAGGGGATAATTGTTTAAGTTAATCATTTTATTCATTTTGAGATTGGGTTAAGGTGGATAGCTTGTAGGGGAGTGAATGCATAATATAGATTTAATGATTTGAACATCCTTTATATGATACTGATTTTATGTTTAATGATTGGGTGTATTTTAAGAGTTTTTTTAATTTTCTTTGTAAAGGAAATGGAGGGCTCTGGGGTTGATGCATATGTGTTGATATAGTTATGTAATAATTTGGCCCAGGTTGGAGACCATTGTTGTGGTGAATGGGTGTGGTCAGCTATTGTTATTAGTCTACTACAGTTTATGATAGTAGAGTTTAAAGTTTGGCAGCCCTAACCCTCCATAGTCTTTATGGTAGTTCAATTTATTATAACTGATTCTGACAGATTTGGGGACCCAGATACATTTTGGAAATCATGGAGTGAATGGTTTTGAAAAGTTTTAGGTTGATAATGGTATTGGAGGCATTAAACATATATAGAAATATGGGAAGAAGATTAATTTTGATTGTGGCTATTTCAGCTAGACATGGAAGTTGAGGTTTTGTCCATCTGCCCATGTGTTGTATGTTTAACCAGAGATTAATAATGTTATTTGTATATGATTGTTTAGGATCTTGGTGGAAGGATATTCCTAGATATTTTAATGAATTATTAGTTTTAATACCAGCTGCTAAGGAGTAAGCTGACAGAGGGAGTTAATAGGGAAGATATTTGTTTTCTTTAGGTTTAGTTTGTAATTTGAGAAAGTTGAAAAGGTGTCTAAATCAGATAGTAGTTTCTGGAGGTCTGAATTGGTTAGTGAGTAGTAAAGATTTAGATCATCAGTAATTTTAGTGTTAAAGATATTGGGGATATGGTTGAAAGTTTTCTGAGAAATGAGAAAAAGGGGTTCAATGTACAAATTAAAAAGATAGGGAGGCAAAGGACATCCATGTCTGGCATCATTCTCAATGTCAATTTGAGAAGATAGGTCTTTATTAATTTGTAGGTAAGTATGAGCCTTGGAGTATAAATTTTTGATACTTGTATGTAGTTATTGGTATGTTAGAGAGGGAAAATATTGAGCAAAATGTTTACATTGAGTTTATCAAGTGATTTTGAAGCATCAGTAGCTAAGGTGTAGCTTGGAGTTGTGTATGGGTAGAGAGATTGATCATGGTGTCCAGGGTAAGGGTATGAGCAAAGGTCAGTCTTTGTGCATTATGAAACCTGATTGTTCAGGGGCTCCCAATAATGGTATGGATTTGACTGTGGATGGGGTGAACAGGGTACCATCAGCAACTGGGGACCTTGCCCAGTTTAAACAATGGATACAGGACAATCTTTATTCAGAAACCACCACCTGCTGTCGGCAACAACATTTGCGCAGATACCTATTTGACTTCCCTGGACTAACTGCAACATGCCCTTACCAGGTACAAAACACTTGTATTGACAATTCTTATTTGAATAAATGTATTCATTTACGCATTGTAATGAAGGAGCTTTGGATATTTAAATACCCAAACAATGTGACTGCTAACAGTGAATTTCATCAAGAATTGCTGCAGATTTTTGACCACTGCGGCTTTGACATTATGAAAGCTATTATTCATAACAATAACCGTGAAATGGAAGTTTTACAAAGGTACATTGACAAGTTTAATTTACGTGTCACTAATTTATTATTTTCTGTTGAAAGTGAGAAAAACAAGTATTTCAACCTGAAAGCTCAAATTGACAAAAAATGTGATGTAATATTACAAAGGAAATATAGAAAGTTAGACAGGAACATTAAGGATTACAAGGATGCAAACACTGCCCATTACCTAAAACTTTTTCTCGTTCAACATATCTTGAGCCTGCTGAATCTATCCCTGACAATGACTATTCCCATCATGATAATATTGTTCATCCATCTTACCACTGTTGATGATGGTTTTGATGAAGAAGGTCCAACAGGCTCTGGAAAAAGTAATAACTATACCCATTTTTACCGGGGATCTTATCACCACTGGAGGGGGATATACCCATTTTTACTGGGGATCTTATCCCCACAGGAGGGGGGGGGACAGGGGGAATTACTATCAGTAACTTCAGCTGATGTTGACCATGATTACAACATGACATGTGGTTAGTAAAACTGGTTTTCACATATTTAATTACAGTGGATTGAATATCACTGATGATTTCTTTATTAAGGGTTTCAAGTTTGTGCCCAGAAGGAAAAGTAATCTACCACAGGTTTTGTTGGATTTAAAAATGTGTACTAGATGGCTGAACTTGTTAAATATTTTTGGTGAAGATTCCAATCCTCCTGTTTCTCTTTGTCCAAAAAAACTGGGTACTTTTAACCCCCCACTTCACCCCCAACTGAAAAATTTGGAAAATACTATTGAAAATGAGATATGCAAGAATTTCAATTAATTTAAAACTTTTTCTAATCTTGACGACAGAGGGTGAACATTATTAGACACCTTACGTTCTAATTCTAACATTCGTGTCATGCAACCTGACAAAGGAGGGGGGTAGTTATTATGGATAAAATTCTTTGACAGCAAAATGCATACCCTCCTCCATGGTTCATTTAGATATAGTAAGGCTTCTATTAATGAAATTAACATTTCATATAAGAAGATCGATTTAGCACTTAAAGATCTGTTTGACCAAGGTATCCTTGACTACAACATGTATCAATATTTGCATCAACCCCATCCTCATGTACCCTCTATCTTTGGGATACCTAAAGTGCACAAGTGTGTGGAAGATCCTCCACTTAAGACCCATTGTAGCATCAGAAGGAGCAAAAATCTCCCCCATATCTAAATACCTGGATTGGAAATTGAAATTTTTTTGGGGTGGTGAACTTCACATTCTTAAAGATT
The DNA here is from genome assembly GCF_019279795.1 of Protopterus annectens. Lineage (NCBI taxonomy): Eukaryota > Metazoa > Chordata > Ceratodontiformes > Protopteridae > Protopterus > Protopterus annectens. Next base: position 694,403,745 of record NC_056749.1, read on the forward strand.
CATGGGAATTCTAGAGCAAGATCAAACTGGAATTGTTAGTACTGGACCTTCTATTTACCATGATTGATGTGGTTGACTTGTTTTCAGTTATTCCCCACAATCTAGGTTTGACTTGGCTTGAGGAAGCACTAATGAGTAGACCAGGGGTTAATGACAAAGATATTTTTTCTATGTACGAACTGGCAGAACTGGTTCTGCAGAATAATTTTCTATTTTTCGAGGGAGAATTTTATCGTCAAGAATCAGATGTTGCCATGGGAGCCAGTTGTGCCCCAACTTTTGCAGATATTATTGTGTCTGTGTGGGAAGACAAATTAGTACACCACTGTGCTTTCTCCCAACATTGGAATTTCTACTCCAGGTTTCTGGATGATATTTGTATTTTCTGGCTTGGGGTGAAAAATCTTTTGCAAGATTTTTTTTCCTACCTCAACCAAAGCACTGACTTCTTTAAGTTTGCCTACCATGTTGATTCATCTATTATTTAGATGCTACATTACAGAAAACTGACTTAGGTTTTAAATTTGTAATTTTCAGAAAACCTACTTTTTCTAATACATATATCAGTTTTGACAGCACACATCCTTTTTATCAGAAAAAAAGGCATCATCAAAGGTCAGTTTGTGTGCATTTGTCGCATGACCTCCAATGATTCTGATTATGTTTATGAATGTAACGTGTTTCAACAAATGTTCCATGAACGGGGTTACCCTGGTGAAACTAATAGATTCAATCAAAGCAGAAGTCACACATGGTAGAGATACTCTCTATAGGCCTATTCTAGGTATGGGTACTGACTTTTTCAACCAACATGGCTGTATTAGTTCGAATGAGGCTGGTTACAGTAGGGCATTTGTAACTAATTTTAGTTCAAATGCCCATCATATTACAAATACAGTATTAAAAGAGCAGGATAAATTTTCAAGTTTTACTGATTTACCCAGTTTAAAAGGTAAACCTATTAAGGTTGTGTTCAGGAAGGGGCGAAATATAAAAAATTTACTAGAGTTGGTGAAACATGAGTATGTTTTTGCTCTTAGAAAGAAAGATACCTACAAATGTGGGGCCTGCAATCAATGTTCTTTTATTATTAATAAGGAAATGATCTTATTAGCCAGTAGAGCCAAAATACTAACTGCCAAAACTTACACCAATTGTAATTCCCAGGGCCTGGTCTATTTGGTTACCTGTGGGGGTTGTGACAGTTACTACATTGGCAAAACTGAGAGACAGCTCAAACGTAGAATTTACGAGCATATGAATGATATCAAGTGCAATGTTAATAATGCACTGTACAAGCATACTCTCTTATGTAGTAATGCCAAGTTTTTCTTTTTTGTGTTAGAAACTGTATACAAGGAACTCAGAGGTGGGCCCTGGGAACATAAACTAGAATACAGGGAGACCTATTGGCAGTTTTTTTTAGAAGCTAGCAAAGTCCCGGTTCCCAATGAACACATTTCCTTTGTACCTTTACTTAAATTAAAGGCAGCTAAATTATGAATTTACTTTTATCTTCCATTTATATTTTTCATTTTTAAATAATTTATTTATTTAGTACATATATTAATATGTTCATGTGCTTCTACAAATTTACTGATTGGTATGTCTAATTCATTATATCATTTGGGACACATTTCATTTTTCATACACAAGCAAATACTGTTTTATCTGATGTCATTTTGCATCAATTCAATACATCATTTCAATTCTTAGTACATGTTTTCTTTCAGTTTTGTATTTTAAAGTATGTCTTTTTAAATCCTTGATTGATTTATTACCTACCTAATTGAAGTATGTATAAATTAACCTGGGTTTAATGATTTTTTATTTCTGAAGAAGTCTGGGAGCTACTTGGATGAAAACGTGTGTTTCATTTTTGTGTTAATATAAATTAGTATTCTCCACGATCAGTAGTCTTGCCCTTCCTTGTCCAGTTTTTTGGTTCTTTAGTTTTATATTCTGGACTGTGACTTTCTACTTGATTAAAGATTAGTATCATTAGCAATAGCCGCTAGGGTAATTTTAGTGTTAAAGATATTGGGGATATGGTGGAAAGTTTTCTGAGAAATGAGAAAAAGGGGTTCAATGTACAAATGAAAAAGATAGGTGGGGCAGAGGACATCCATGTCTGGCACCATTCTCAATGTGAATTTGAGAAGATAGGTGTTTATTAATTTGTAGGTAAGTATGAGCCTTGGAATATAGATTTTTGATACCTGTATGTAGTTATTGGGTATGTTAGAGAGGCAAAATATTGAGCAAAAAGTTTACATTGAGTTTATCAAGTGCTTTTGAAGCATCAGTAGCTAAGGTGTAGATTGGAGTTGTGTATGGGTAGAGAGATTGATCATGGTGTCCAGGGTAAGTGTATGAGCAAAGGTTAGTCTTTGTGTATTATGAAACCTGATTGCTCAGGGGAAACAATGTTTGGAATGATTGGTTTAATTCTGTTTGGTAGTATTGATGCAAATATTTTCATATCAAGATTTATTAGGGCTATAAGTCTATAGTTCAGGGGGTTTTTGAGGTCGTAGTTTGGTTTAGGTATGAGAATTGTTTTGGATGTGTTTACATGTATATTACTTACACCATTGAAAGTAATGTGACTGAATAGATAGAGAAGAAAGAGAGACAATTTTTGTGGGAAAGCTTTGTAGAATTCGGCCGTAAGACCATCTGGACCTGGTGATTTGTTGGGTTTGAGTTTGTTGATTGTCATAACAATTTCTTGCTGGGAGATAGGGGAGGATAACATTTTTTGTTGATCTGGACTGATTTTGGGAAAATGTAATTGATTTAAGAAAGCATCTAGGTCCTATTTATTATGAAAGAGGTTTGATGGAGTGTAGGATTTTGTATATATATATATATATATATATACTTTCAAAGATACGTATGATATCTTGAGTAGTGTGATAGTTTATCCTGCAGATAAGTTCTGTTATGTTTGGGGTGGGTTTGTTTTGGTTAATGAGCCTCGCCAGATGGCATGTGAGCCATTTCAGAGTAAGTTTTAATTTCTTGGTATGTTAAGTTTTCAGTATTGAGATTATATAGCTTTTGTTGGAGTTGTGTTATTTGAGATTCACTTTCTTGTTTAAAGGATTATTGGAGCTGGGAATCAAGCTTAATGATTTGATTTTTAAGAGTGACTTCCTCCTTGAGATTTTTTTTAATAATATGAAGCTTTACTTATAAAGGTACCTATAATTATGGATTTAATAGAGGCCCAGTAAATGTCCATAGGTAGGTGATTATAGAGTAAATTGTGAGATGGCTGAAATGTTTATTTCTGTTGATCTTCTCTGTTGTATAAAATAAAAGTTACCTGTCTGACTAAAACAATGGTGTATCGTGGCATTTCTAAGACTACAACAGACGTTACTGGGTAATCATTGGTGAGCACACTGGTACTCCATTTGCCATGCCATCTGTCTAGTCTATACTAAGCTTCATTCCATGTGCCTTCAGTTCTGCATTCCAGTCCCCTATCATTTACAGAAGTTCCTTTTCAGAGTCTGCCTGTAATACCACATCATCTGCATTCAGCAACTTTGTCAATCTGTCCCCTTTGACTTGTTTGCTGATGTGGACCATTACCAATATGAACAGGATGGGCCCAAAACTGATGTACCTCTAGTCCAGCTGCAATTCCCTATGTCTTAGTGTGCACTAATTCTGCCATTTTTTACAGGAATTCAAGCCATCACAGGACTGTAAAATCATCTTACTTAGGACATTGTCACATGCTTTTTTCAAGTCTAGCAATGGCTGGACAGTATCTTTCCTCATCTCTGTTATCTGACTCACTTCAAATATTGATCAATTGCTTTGCATCCTGATCAGCTCTGCTAAAGTGTAACCTAATAAAATGTTACTGAAAACAAGCAGCCTCTGCTGTCTAGAGTGAATGGGGCAACAAACTCTCCATCTCACCTTCCTCTACCCAAGGCACACTGTTTGACACTTACGGGTTCCAGATATCTGCATGCAGTGTACATCATGGAAGCAACAGGCACACACACTTCAAATCAGGCCAAACATTTCTGCTTCTGAAAATTACTGACATAAGCTGAGAACCTGTAAGCCTTAAACACTGTAGTGCAGGTTAGCAAGGTAGTCCAACCAGACACTATAGCCTTTTAGTACTCTCCGCCAGGACTGATCAGCCATTTAAATTATCTTAATAAATCAGCACACAGAGCATCAACAATATTTATTAGTGTGTAAAAGCAAAGACAGTGGTGGATGGTAGTTTCATTTACTGTAGTGATTTAATATTGTGTCTGATTTGAACGATGCAAAAGGGTAAACTCAGACAAGTGTCCCTAGCAAGGAAGTTTTTCATATTTTTTTTTATAAGGTTTTCATTCAAAGGGGATCCAGTGTCTGCCAGCCTGGGATGACATGCTTGATGAGCCACGCTACTTCGCTAGAGATGGCTTGCACCTGTCACCCTTAGGCTTTCGAATACTGGCCAAGGCTCTTGCCACCCCATAGTGCCTTTTTTAGGCAAGGCTCAAAAGACAAACCCACTGCCATAAATAGCACAAGTAACAAAACGCTGAGGGAAATGATGCTCAGTGTCAGAGGTCTAACCCTCAAAATGCATGCACTCGAGGCACTGCTCAGTATGGAGAAAATCGATGTATGTGCAGTAACAGAAACCTGGTTTAAGGCTCCAGAGAGTACCCCAGCAATACCAGGCTACAACTCATACCATACATTTCAGCCACAAAACCAGGACCGAAATACAAAAGGCAGGGGAATATCCATATTCATAAAGGATGTCCACACCTCCAGGTTAGTGGCACAGCACGATGCTTGAGATCATCCACGTGCAACTAACAACGGGCAAAACTGCTATTCAAATTATAGCTTGCTACAGATCACCCACCATGTCCCAGGACCCCCCACTCTGCATTCTTGGAAACACTGGGAAACATAAAAGTCCTACCAAACACTCTGATATTGGGTGATTTCAATTACCCGAACATGAACTGGGAGAACTACTCAAGTACGAACTCCCTTGCCCAACATTTCCTAGAATTTATAAACTCAAATGCCCTGGAAAAACTGGTCAACACCCCCACCAGAGGTGACAACATATTGGAGCTGGTCATCACCAACATGGGCGACTGGTGTTCCACACCAGAGGTCAACCCCTCGCTGGTTAGATCTGACCATAAACTAATCACTCTGGATATCCACATTCTGCCACCACCCCCGGTCAAAGAAACTACTGTGAAAAACTTTTCAAAAGCAAACTTCATGTTACTTAAGACTGTGGTGGGAAGTTTCAAAGCCCCAATGCTAAAGGATAACGCTGTCCAAGCTGCAAAATCCTTTACTAATGCACTCTATGGGCACCTACAAGAATGCATGGATTGTGCAATCCCAAACAAAACCAAGTCTCACTCCTCCAAGAAAAGGAAACCAGTCTGGTGGACCCCTGCCATAAACGAGCTATACAATAGGAGGAGGAAACTAGTACATAAAAGTGTAAAATCCCAAAAAGGGAAGACATCCCTGATCTGTATCAGCAAGAAACTACATTCCCTCATAAAATCATCCAAGGCTAGCTTCGAAAGAAAAATTGCCATGGACTCCAAAGATAACCACAAGACATTCTTTAGCTATGTCAAAAATCTAAGTGACAATTCTCAGATCTACTTGGAGTTAGTGCAGAATGGCACAAGATACACTGAACCGACCGATATAGCCAACATCCTGGCAGACAGGTTCAGTGCAAACTACACCCCCCTCTCACCCGAAAAAGGGCCTATAACTATACCAGAAGAATGTAGTGCCCCTGAAATCACAGACACTCGGGTTAAAACAGCCCTCTCCAAAGCCCAAAACACAGCATCAATGGGACCGGATGGTGTCCCAGGCTGTGTCCTACATGAACTCAAAGATGAACTAACCCCTCATCTAAACACACTGTTTAAACTTAGCCTCTCCACAGGCTACGTGCCCACAGAGTGGTGCACAGCAATGGTTATTCCACTTCGTGGAGCCACAACAGACCCCGGGAACTATCGCCTATAAGCCTGACTAGCTTGGTCTGCAAGGCTATGGAGTGCATCATCATGGAACTCATTAACAGAGACATTGGGAACCTCCAAACACTGAAACCTACCCAGTTTGGCTTTGAGACAGTTACCAGGGCTATAGACGAGGGAAAGGTGGTCCTCACAGCCTACCTAGACCTTGCAAAATCATTTGACACCATTCCCCACTTAGGTATTTTAGACAACTCACCAGCCTGAACATAAACCCCTATGTCATGAGATGGGTTGCCCAACTGGCTCACGGACAGAACTCACATGGTAAAAGTTGCGGGAGCTAGGTCTGACTCTAAACCGGTTACAAGTGGCATTCCCCAGGGCTCAGTCCTAGGACCCCTCCTGTTCGGCATATACTTCTCAGAGGTACAGACAAGCACAGGAGGACTATGGCTGACCAAGTTCACAGACTACTGCAGGCTAGGGGCTATAATTGACACTCTGGCTGACACAGACATCCTCCAAAAGGGTTTCACTGAGACAGATACCTGGTGCCAAAACCATGGCCTCAAGCTAAATGCCAAAAAGTGCATAGTCATCTCCTTTGGAAAAAACAAAGTACCCACAAACTACCACATAGGTGGTAGCCCCCTAAATACAGAAGATGTAATAAGGGATTTGGGGACCCAAGTAGATAGTAACCTCTCCTTTGATAATCACATTGCCAAAGTGGTTAGAAAATCCTATGTGGCCCACCTAATCATTAAAGGGTTTGCATCCATATCAAAAGAGGTCATTGGGCCCCTCTACACATCATTCATCAGACCCATCATAGAGTAAAATGCCCCATTTGGGATGTACCTTATAAGACACCTGCAACAACTGGGAAGACCACAGAAGTTCCTCACCAAGAGGATCACTGGCCTCAAGCAGATGCCCTATGCAGCTCGACTGAAGAAACTCCAGCTGAACTCTGTTGCATGCTGCCTACTCAGAGGTGATCTCTGCCTGACATACAAGGCCATGTCCAACCCAGAATTGATGGACATGCTCCACCTAAAGAAAAACATATTCCCTCAAGCCACATGCTCCAGGGATATAAGCTTCACCACAACAATAAATAAGATGTGCTGGATGGATATATTCATGTCCCAGAGATTTCCCATGCTCTGGAACAAGATTCCAATCTACATTAGGCAGAGCTCCTTGCTAACCCTCTTCAAGAGAAACCTTGATGACTGGATGGGAAACAGAAAGTTTACCCCAGGGATCACTTCAATGGCTCTGCTGGACAGAGGCACAGGAAACTAACCTAAGGGGGGCGGCGAAAGCTCAATGTGATATATTTGGTAGCACATGAATTACTGGCATGCTGTGCCTTGTGTTATGTTTAATACTGCCATGTGATATCTTGCTTAGTGTGATATATTTTTGTCGCTCATGAATTACTGGTATGCTGTGCCCTATATTATGTTTAATACTGCCATGTGATATCCCGCTCAGTGTGATATATTTGGTAGCACATGAATTACTGGCATGCTATGCCCTATGTTATGTTTAATAGTGCCATGTGATACCTGCTCAGTGTAATATATTTGGTAGCACATGAATTACTGGCATGCTGTGCCCTATGTTATGTTTAATACTGCCATGTGATATCTGCTTTGTGTGATATATTTGGTAGCACATGAAATACTGGCATGCTGTGCCCTATATTATGTTTAATACTGCCATGTGATATCCCGCTTGGTGTGATATATTTGGTAGCACATGAAATACTGGCATGCTGTGCCCTATATTATGTTTAATACTGCCATGTGATATCCCGCTCGGTGTGATATATTTGGTAGCACATGAATTACTGGCATACTGTGCCTTGTGTCATATTTAATACTGCCATGTGATTTCCCGCTCAGTGTGATATATTTGGTAGCACATGAATTGCTGGCATGCTGTGCTTTGTGTAATGTTTAATACTGTCATGTGATATCCTGCTCAGTGTGATATATTTGGTAGCACATGAATTACTGGCATGCTGTGCCCTATGTTATGTTTAATACTACCATGTGATATCCTGCTCAGTGTGATATATTTGATAGCACATGAATTAGGATGAATACCGCACAGGACGACCTAGACTGTACCACTGATTTTTTTACTACAGTAAAATCAACAATCATGCTGGCAGTGAATATATAAGAGAAATCACTGTAGTTACATCAAACAATTGGGGAAAAGGAAGAGTGGTTTTGGTAATCTCAGAAGAATCTAGCAACACTCGCACTTGTTTTCACCTAGTCTGGTAAATTATGATCCAGAGGGTTAATGGTTCATTTGAAGAAATATATAAGAAATGCCCATGGAAAAAATCTGCACATTTATCAGGAACATCAACAATGGAGAATTAAATCATCACAACAGATATGTTTTGACACTTCTCCTCTTCTATTTCGGCTGTTCTCATTAGGGGTCGCTACAGTGGATTATCTGTTTCCATTTCTTCCTGTCCTCTGCATCTTGCTCTGTCACACCAACCACCTGCATGTCCTCTCTCACCACATCCATAAACCTTATCTTAGGCCTTCCTCTTTTCCTGTTACCTGGCAGCTTCATCCTTACCATCTTTTTCCCAATATACTCAGCATCCCTCCTCCGCACATCCAAACCAACGTAATCTTGCCTCTCTGGCTTTGTTTCCAAACCTTCCAACCTGGGCTGAACCTCTAATATACTTATTCCTAATCCTGTCCATCATCATCACACCCATTGCAAATCTTAACATCTTTAACTCTGCCACATCCAGCTCTAACTTCTGCCTTTTTGACAATGCCGTCTCCAACCCATACAATATAGCTGGTCTCACTACCCTCTTGTAGACCTTCCCTTTCACTCTTACTGACACCCATCTGTCACAAATCACTCCTGACACTCTTCATCACCCTGCCTGTACTCTCTCCTTCACCTCTCTTCCACACTCACTATTACTCTGAAGTGTTGATCCCAAGTAATTAAACTCATCCACCTTCGCCACCTCTACTCCCTGCATCCTCACCATTCCTCTATCCTCTCCATCACTCACACACATATGCTTTGACACTCAGCACATAAAATACAGAGTATAAAAATATGGTAAAGAACAATGTGGGTCTGAAGAACTGAAAATGGTGAAAAAGTAGAACAGTGTGTGTTCATATATATTATGTAGGTGAATGTACAAAAAGTTTAGGAATAAAATGTGAAAGTGCACTAGGACACAGATAACACGCTAAGATAAGGAGATAGAAACAGTTATCCTATACTCTGCATACCTAGAGTCAATGAGGTCAAACTCCTTGATTTTTACTCCCAGATATACAACTCTCTGTTCAGTGTTCACCATAGAGAATCACTCTGTGTGCTTTCTACTTGCATACCAGTAGTAATTCAAATGCTTTTGGACTTTTCTTTTTTTCTCCACAGTTGTGCAACAATGGTGTTAGCATATATAAAAGAGTGCTGTAGGGATTTAAGGAGATGTTTGTCCCAGTGAAAAAAATGCTTTTAATAATATTTTCCTCCGAACAAAACTACGATCCGTGTCTCATCCATTCAAGTTCTGGACAGCTATTTGTTGAGGAATAGTATGGGAAATGACAAACGTTCTCTGTATATCTGAAGAAGCACACAGCAGTTTGAAGAAGGCAATGGTATTTAAAAGGGGTGACCAAATGTATGTTTTTCTCTTAAAACAACTTAATAATATAGGATATGATGGGAGACTGGCATAATGGCTAAGGTGTTTGCCTTACAGATGCAAGGTGCAGCCTTTGGTTATCACATAGGGTAACTGGATACGCTTTAAGTGGGCCACAAGGGCAGTTAGCATACTACTAATCTACAAACCAAATTATTCAGATTAATATATGCTTTATTTACGAATATATGTTTGAAATCTAGAACCACAACGCCGGCTCAGGTTTATTGAAAAGCAATAAAATGATACCTGGGAAAGTGAGTCTAGAAGTAAGTTAAGTTGCACAGAAAATGTTATTTCAGCTTCTGGCATGAAACACACATGGGTTACAATTTCACTATGAAAGAAAAGTAGGACTAAGTAAATGTTTTATAGAATGTAAAATGCATTTACTACTAAAATATTAATAAGCATGTATATGAGAACATGGCAATTTATTAACTGGTTTAGATTTTTTAAACTGACCATTTTAAATGCTGAGTTTTATCTGAGGCCATCTTCCTAAACATAAATGCTAGAAATGTAATTGAGGTAGCAGACCTGTAGACCATTCCTGGATACTGTTTATAGTGAGGCTGCTTTCATGTTACTTTGTAATTGAGTGGTGTCACTTCTTCTGAGGGTAGGGGAAGAGAATTGATTGATATCATTTACTCACCATTTTCTTTTTTTTTTTTTTTTTTTCAAAACAGGTTTATTGTTTTAACATAAGAGAAATATCATAACAATTTTATACAAGTAATTAAAAATAGGTATTATTATAATATTCAACAAAACAACTAAAGTATTTACAAAGACATCCACTACAATCAGATCAATTAATTAAACTAAAATACCATGCTATTGAAATTAAAATTTTTTTAACAAATTTTGTAAATTATCCCATACAATAAAATAAGATGTTTTTCTATTTGTTCTAGTCCTAATTGTGTTTATTTCCATATGGCACACTATATTCATAACATTTTTAAATTCATTGAACGAAGGAGGTGTATCTGAAATCCAATTTCTAGTTATTATTTTCCTAGCCATTGCTAGAATAGACCATAACAAGGGAAGCTTAGCCTCTTTAACACTTTGAGGTACAGGTGTGTTGAATAATATAAGAGATTTAGAAATAATGAAATTATCTGTAAAAAGAGCCTGCAAAAATTCATTAATTGACTTCCAGTATTCTTTCAATTTTATACAGTCATAAAACATATGAGCCCAGTCAGCATTAATTTCTACATTACATCTCTTACATAGATTATCTTTATTATTTATTTTATTCATCATCAAAGGTGTATAAAAAGATCTATGTAAAAATGTCCATGTATAAAGTCTACAGACAATGGAAGACGTAGTTCTATAAGCAGATTCCAATATATATTGTTTATCTTGTTGATTTGGTGGGTCCCCATTAATAGAAGTGAAATAATTTCAGTATGAATCTACACTGTAAAAAGTTTCTTGTCTGATAACTTTATGTATGTATGAAAGTTTACTACTCACCATTTTCTGATGGCATGCCGATCATCATTCCAAATACATGACTTCCGTTGGATTTGATCTGGTTTGGCTTTACTCCACGTGTAGACACCTTTATCTTTATCTATGGTTGTACTTATAGCACAATACCCTGGCTCTGCTAATGCACAAAAAAATGAAATGTTTATTTAGATATTTCTCAGTGTAAAATTATAGCATATAACATACTGCATCATTTAGTCATTGATTTTTTCAGGTGGTCTTCACACATAAAATTGAGATAGTGATGGTTTATTATGACAAAGATCATATGGCGAGGTACTAACTGAAAATCCCAGCAAACAGTTTCTGCTTCTAGTCAGCAATTAGACACTGGGTCAAAATTAGATTCTAGTAAATGAAATGTTTGTGGAAATATGTTAGCTTAACAGCATCACATTAATATCATGCTTGAATAAAACAGAATATGGTAGCAGAGAATGAAACGTTCATTAAAATACAAAAACACAATACTAGCAGCAATAGCAGCTGTGCCAAAACACTGCAAGGACAGTATGACTGATTATATTCCTTCTGGTCTTTTATTTACTGATTTATTTAACTTTGCTAATCAAGTAGGTGAACTACTCTAAGGACTGACCCAATGGCCTTTATTTTCCTTTAGCCTGTTGCATGGATTTTTTTTCAGTAGTTACTATGCATTTTCTTTATGGAACTAACATGGGGATATAGTTATTTCATGGCAGGTCTCCTTTCGCGAACACTATGAATTTTTGGTCAGACAATGAAGGCGACATATGAGATAAAGGAAGCTATCTCATGAATTAGGCCATTTTTTCTAGTTTCCCAGTACAGTAAAATTCATGGCAAGGAGGCAGATCTTGCCTTCTGTTTCTCTATTATTTTATAAGCCTTCTAATATGGTAATCAGATCACTCAATCAAAAAACTTGCATTTTTCTTTGTATTTTCTATTGTTCTGCTGACTGTTTTATTTATTTTTATTCTGTGATTATCCACTTTATCCATATCATGGCTATGATAGAGATCCACAGCCTTTCCTGGCACTTGGAACAAGACGCAGAAACTAATCCTGGATAAGACACCAGTCTTTCTTGAGGCACGTTCCTGTTTACTAAGCACAGCAAACAATCCTGTTTGGAGAGTCATCAGTTCACGTATGTCATGTCTTGGGGATCTGGGAAGAAACCAGAACTCCAAGTGAAGGAGGACATTCACACAGAAGGCACCTAAGCCAAAAATGCAACTGGACATTGAAATGTTAGGTGGAAACACTACCAGTCTTGGTTCATTCAGTGCTTTTCATTTACGTCGCCCTTTTATACGGCATAAAAACTCGCACAGTCAGAAAATTGTAATGGAGTCGCATTAATGAATACATATTACAGGTAACAGTCACTTCTAAAATTTACACACTTTGGCCTGAATAAAATAGTTTGAGTACTTTAATCATAAAACAATATATTTATTCATTTATGAACACATCATTATTTAACAATTTTATTTAATTTAAAAATGACAATAATAAATACATTTGTTTGTTGATTTATAAATTATATTAAAATCATATTCAGTAACCACTAATGACCCAAATCACTTAACTAGCCGTCTCTGACAAACAGAAATAATAATGTTACCTCACAATGACAATCTGAGTAAATAGCATATTGATCTTCCTAACTACAGCCAGTGACGACTAATCATTTCAGCCCTCTAATGCACATAAACCCTTCTATTGAATAACCCTTTTTTAATCTTGCTTTAGTACATGATCAGTTGGGAATGTATATATAAAAGAATTTTTTTTTCTCTGTACTTATTCATTTCAACATAATTTGATACTATACCTGTAAAAAAAAAAAAAAATCTTTCCATGTGTTCCATCTTACACCATATATGTAGTATTTACATACATTTGGAGCTGTTCTCCCCATGCCCCTGAAGAAAGGGGCCTGTACTTCAGTCAGACTTTCCCTGATAACATAGAATAAATAAACTATTAGCTTAAAAAATAAACAATAACTTGCATCTTTGAGTGAAGATGTGTGAGCTGGTCTGCTACTACAGGACAGAACTTTGTCAGGGTATACTACAGAATTAAGCTAATTTTTACTGAGATTTAAATACATTAGTGATAACTATGAGGTGGTAAATCCTAAATCACTAAATTAGTTTGCACCTTACAAACAGGCTACAATTTAGTGCAGTAATAGCATAAAGTAAATGCCAGGTATATGGTAGTCTGGTTTTTAGCACTGCTGATAAGGAGGAAGGAATCCAACAGAAGAGGTCAGGAAGCACTTCCAGCGTGGTGCTCCAGCCTTCCATCATCAATGGGTTATCCAAAATATGTTACTCCATTATTTTCTAAACAGCTGCACAAGCCATTTTGCCTTATAGAGGAGCTCTTCAAACCTGCTGCTGAAAATGATACTGATGAGTGCATGCTGACAGAACCAAATGTTCGAATGAAAACAGCAGCAAAAGGGGACACCAGAGTACGATGTTCGAATGAAGAAAAGGAAGTCAGAGCTGCAGTAGGAAAGTGGTGAACAGTTATCCAAGGAAAACAAAGGCTAACGAGAAAAAAGCAGATACAAAAGAAATTTGCTGAAAAATGTTATATATCTTATTAAAAATGAAACACACAATCCCAGTGCGGAAGGAACTGCCAAATATTATATAACAGCCAAGAAATATATGAACCAAAGTAGATGCGTGGCTTCAAAGAACCAGTGTTTAATAACGGGCGCTTTTTGGGGTCTGCCGCTTCTTCAGACGTGAATAAAAAACATTAATGATGATGCTTACATATAGTGAAATTCAAAAAACATCACTTCCTGAACAAAGACATCATTTCCTTAACCCAAAACTACAAAATACAAAAATATAAAAAACTACAACTACCATGAAGCTCTAAATATAAAGAGCATAGCTACATTGAAATACAATGACAGTCAAATATAAAACATTGAATCTAAATTCATCTGATAGATCTGCCTTTAAGGGATGGCTTAAGGGGGACGGACTCATTAAGTCCCCTACCCCAATGAGCCGCTAACCACAAAATCCACCGGGTTTCTGCTTCAGTCACGATTAACAATATCGCCACCTCTTAAACAACTTGGCTGAACATGTATTAATTGAAATAGAAGGTATGATGCTCAGCATATGCTTAGATATTGCACTACAATTGTCACCTCTGGTAAAGCAATACATATGATCACGAATCCTCTCCCTCAAGGACCTGTTGGATTTGCCCACATAGAATCTAAAGCATGATTGACAGCAGGCAACATACACTATGTTATGTGTATTACAATCATAATTTCCCAAAGCCTGCGTCATTGGGGGAACGAAAAAATCTGGAAGTGTCTATGTATCTACACTGGGGACAATGACCACATTTGTTGGTATGATGAAAGTTAAAACTCTTGCTTAAATCAGAGGACATACATAAAGAAGGAAAACAGACAAGTTGTTTGAGATTTTACCAACTAGTTGCTCAACATCATTATCGATCATCAAAATGTTCCAATTATTGATGATTGTTTGATGGACTACAGAATTATTGTTTGCAAACGGTATAACCATTGATAGCCGTCTATTGTCACATACTCTGTTTGTATTGTGGTGTGTAGAATTAGAAAAATAGGGTCTCCCAAGACTGGTCCTTAAAGTTGTAACAGTATTGCAGACAGACTCTACCTTGTCGATGGCATAACCTCTGCTATAAAAATGTTTCCTAAGAGTAGAAAGCTCCTGTTTAAAAGCAGTATCATCAGAGCAAAGGCGTGAGATCCTCAAAGCTTGCCCTCTGATTATATTATCAAACAGTTTAGGTGGATGCATGCTTTGAGGAGATAGAAAAGAGGTGCTGTATAGCATGCCTTACGAAAGTAAAGGCATGGTCACTCTCTTATATTTGTTCATCAGGTGGGTTTGGATCCGCTGTTTCCAAGGCAGAAGAGGTCATTCACTGATTGAAAAGCTTCCATGTTCTAGAACTACGTTTTGTAAATAAAGTAAGATTAGAAGTTTACAAGGTATGAACATCAAGCGTGAGTGAGGGTCTGACTGGTCACTTGGATAAATTTGTAGGCTATGTTATGTTGTCTTAAGAATGAGAGTTTACCATAATACAATAGATAACTCATCACTGCTAGTCTAGCAACATTTATTTCTTTATTTTTATTTATTTCAGTTTACTTGGATATTTAGGCTACTTAAACTGATCCTTTTCAACAATGATCATATATACATATTTACAATAAATTTCATTAGCAGTATATGTACAGCAGTGTTAACAACAAATTTAAAGCACCAATCATATGTATTTGACAATACTTTTGATGTTCACAAACATTTAGCAATACATTCTACATTTCTATACTACTAAGACTCTTATGACAATGCACACATAGGTTTATAGGTTCCTACTACATTATTGATCTGATGTGATGATCTTATGAAGCCTAGGCTTATATTCCCATGGCATTTTTAGCCCTTATATGTTACATAAAGTGGAACAATTACATTCTTAAATCTGAATGCAATACCTATAAGCTGTGTAATGAAAAATTACTTCCTTAGAACAGAGGATACATGGTGATCAAAGGACAGTTCACTGTCGGCTTTGGGTTTCAGATCCCTAATTACAGGATCAATTTTTAGGGATTTATTGTCACTGTGATACTTCTGATGGAAGTCATGCTTGCTGAAGGATATGATTATAAACTGTTTGTATTTAGTTTGTCTCTGGTCTTGAAATTGCTATTTGTTTGGGAAAGGCCTTCTTGGAGGATCACAGTATCCTGTGGGGAGGTTATGATGACAATAGCTTTGCACTCATTTTCTGACTCGGTCAGCCACAAGCTCTTAACATTAGCTTTGACTTTTGAGAAGTTAATGCCAAAGAGGAATGAACCTTGGGATATAATACTTGTGTCGGGTCTTTTGGAGGTGGAATTGTCATCCACTAACTTTGAGTTCTCTTTGTGAGGCAATTTGCTATGCAATGAGTTAAATGGGGATTGATATTTAGCTAGGAGAATGCATCTTCGATAGTGAAGTATGGGGTGGTGTTGAATGCGTTTGAAAGGTTTAGATATGCATTGTACACTGTTTTGCTCTCATCTATAATTGCTCTGTTTGCACATCTATATTATAAATGTAGATTTTTGACAGGAAACATTATTTTGCACAGTTGCAGAAAAATAACATGTTAAGAAGGAATTGCTGTGATATGTCAGTGTGTTCACAGTTGACCTGTAAGATGTGAATTGTGAAAAGATTTGTCCTAAAGTGTTAGTAACTGTCAAAGTTATGAACCTCCATTTAAGCTGGTGAGGAGTTTCTTACAACTACACTAAAATTTATAGGTTCATTTAGACTATCAGTTTGTAGACTACAACAAGCCTAGCCAATAAGTAGAAGTCACAATCAAACCCTGTACATTGTATGTGTAAGGTAAAGAACTTAATCTTTATGCCAAACCATCCCCCTTTAATATCAGATTTGCAAAACACTACATATGGGACCTTACCTCATCTACAGTTGCATTTCCCTTGTATCCCCAACTTTCAAATATTTTATTCAGTATTTGTTGCCCAGAATTAATCCATCTGCTTACTAAATTTATGTTCAGTGCTGATATTCCAGGTTACTTCACCACCTCCAAAATGTATGTTCATTGTTCGTTGTACATAGCTAAACCACCCACACTCAAATTCGTATTCAGTGTGTGTTGCAAGAGAAACACTCCACACTACCTGAATTGATGTACACAAGTGATCTTTTAAAGGATGCCACAGTGATTATTGGGGTCTCACAACTCTGTGGTGTCATGTTTGCCCCCCTGATCTCTGGTTATTGTCTTCATGCTTCTCGCATCCTCCCACTGTCCATTTGGGTCTTCTCTGAGCCCTTCTCACCAACAAAAAGACCTGCTGCTTGATGGGCTAATCTAAATAATCTATGCAAAGAGACCTTGCATTTATCCTTGTCTTTGCTGCATGGGCCATGACTTAAATATCAGTACGATCAGTGAACATATCCAATTCATAAGCGGATAGATAAGTACCAGGAATCGATCTACAGACCATTATGCACACAGCCAGTAACTCGTATTCAAATGCTGCCTCCAGCCTCTGGAGAGGTAACACAAAACAGACTGGACAGGATTTGAGGCTGACCATCCCGTTAACATTTCCCTTGTATGTGGCAAAGGTGTTATTCTGTGTGACATGTAGTGAAAGTTTGTTCCAAAAGTAGGTGTTAAGTAGGGATATGAATCTATCATGTTAACGTGTCTCACTTGTGTATTGATGGCTTGGTTCTTTTAACTGAGTATTTCAGGAACTATTTGTTCTGTGAAGGAATAGAAGGTCAAAGAGTGTTAGACCTTTCATGGCTTAAAAGGCTAGATACAGATATCCACTGGTGAGAGTACTGAGAGAAGCCTGCCAGCCTGCCCTGATAGCTAAGAATATGTAGGCAACTGATCTTTTAGCTGTGAATCTCTGACATCTCTTAAGCTGAGTTGTATGCTTGCATGTCTAAGTCAGAACTCATGTAAGAACTCATCTGCATTTGATATGGATTATAGTTTTAACATTAAATATTAAAATAAGCGACAGTTCTGGATTAATGCTTATTAATCTGAAACAATAAAGAAATAATCAAAACCTGAACATTTACATATTCACAGGCATCTTGTCTTAAAAATATACTTTTGTGCTGGTTTGTGTACATGTCAGTTTACCACTCCATTTGGTAGTGTCTTACATAAGTAACATTCGTGAGCAGGACTCTTCTCCAACAGTAAGTTTTGTTCAGTGCTCATCTCTGCTGACTGATATGCTGTGGTTCCAGTGACAATTTAACAGGTGTTGCTAGGACATTCCAGATGTTGCACTTAATCAAGTTAGTAAAGGATAAGCCACCTCCAATGAGTATGCACCATACTAGTCTCTTCAAAGGAAAGCTAATCATAATACATTCGTCAGCATGGCAGCTTTGTCATTGTGATCAGCAATAAAACTGCTCTACAGATCATAAACTGTGAATCGCTCACTGTGATTTTAAAAATAATAAAAAAAAAACTGTCTACTGTCACTTACTAATTACTTTTACTGTTCATATCTGCAAATGGATTAAACATCCACATTGCCTCAGTTTTTTAATTAATAATGCTATATTTTCTATTCACTGCTCTCCATTATTCCAGCCTTTTACTCCTAATACTGAGGACTACAGGACAAGGAAAATGGTCCCCAGCAAGACTTTCCTGTAAAACTAAAGTCTACTGAATGTGGGCTACCATCTTTGTTTGTTAATCTCAACCTTCAAGATTTTTGAATTTGCACATCCTCAGAGTTGAAAAGAACCTAATATTTTAAAATACAAAAACTCTTCCGTTTACCAGCTGCAGTTCACCACCTGTACCCAGTAACATCAGTATTCAGAACATAGGAATAATAGATTTTCCCAATCCAAGTAACATTATAAATGAAAAATGCCTTCCTGTCCATCTACTGCACTGCTGCTCATCAACTTCACACAATAAGTTGTTTTCTGCTTTCCTGTACATTTGCCCAAATCATTGAAATCTGTCGTCCTTGACCTCTTCTGTAACTCTGGTACTTTTGTCTCTGCTCTGATGTCCTCATTTTTCAGCTGTCACAGTATATATCCTATGACCCGTTATCTCCATCAGCTCAAACTTACTTCCGTGCTCTGACTTTGCGGTTAGATTTGCATGTAATAAAGAACACGTCTCACCATTGTTTGTACATTTCTTTTCAACTTCTTTAGCATTCTTCTGCCAGACATTACCCGACAGTTTGTGCCAGTTGGCTGCAGCACCTTGACTTCTTCATCCTACCGTTTCCTCTCCTCGACTGCACCAGCCACATATTTGATGCTCTTAATGTTTCACTGTTTTGCTTTATATCTCTTCTAAGCTTTTTCTGATCCCCCAAGCTTTTTCTGATCCCCCATTTCCTGCTACAACCAGTGCATTGTCTGTACACAATTTCATCCCATGTGCCTTCAGTTTTGCTTTCCATTCCCCTATCGTTTGCTGAAATTCTTGTTTTAGGATCTGCATGTGATGCTCCATTTCCTGCATACAGCAGTTTTGCTGCTCTGACTCCACTGACATGTTCGCTGATGATGCCCTTCGCCAGTGTGAACAGTGATAGGCTCAGTGCTGATCCTTGACGCACACTCACTTCCACGAGTAAATTTGAACATTGCTCATACTTCACATGATTCTTGTACACAGCCTGCACAATCCTAACAATGTTTTTTTTTATGTCAGACCATAAGTGGACTGTGCAAATCTGCTTCCTTTGGACCTTGTCATACCCTTTCTCCAAGTCTAGGGATGCCCAGCTGGATTCCCTCTTCTCAATCATCTTCTCCACTATTTGTCTCACTGCAAACGTCGGGTTGGTTGTTCAGCATCTTGATCATCTGCACCACTGTACAGCACAATAAAATGTCATTAAAAGCAAACACTCTTTGGTGCATTCAAATCTAGACCACAAAAACATTTGCAAATGTTTTTCCATCCTCCCATCCTTTACTCTTTTTCCTCAAACTATTTTTACATTCTATGTCTCTGTTTTAACTATTCTACACTAATGAAAGATGACAATGACTCGTGTTCACATCTAATCTCGCTGCTTAGATTGTTATTGCACTTATAAATATTACAGATAGGTGTCAAAATAGGATTTAACTACGTGTGCATCATTTTCTATTTGCTATACAATTGTCTGATATTCTGCCTAGGCAGTATAATGATGCAGTAATTACCACTGCAGTGTCTGTGGCTCAACAGGTTGCAAACACACCTTTGATACCAGTAAAAGGACAAGGCTGTGGA